>NC_089198.1:2084192-2124192 GCF_963930695.1 Labrus bergylta | reverse complement strand
CTTTGGACGTCCTCAATGGCAGGAAGTGGACACCTTGTGATGCGCTGGGCGGTTTTTACCACCCGCTGTAGCGCCTTACGGTCTGTTACAGAGCAGTTTCCGTACCAGACTGAGACACTGCTGGTCAGGATGCTCTCGATCAAACAGCGGTAGAAGTTCCTCAGTACAGCTGAAGACAGGTGGTGTCTCTTCAGTGTCCTCAGGAAAAAGAGGCGTTGATGAGCCTTCTTAACCAGACTGGAGGTGTTAGTGGACCAGGAGAGATCCTCTGTGATGTGGGTCCCCAGGAACTTGAAGCTGGAGACACGTTCAACAGCCATCCCGTTGATGTGAATGGGGTTGTGTGTGCTTCCTCTTTCTCTCCTGAAGTCCACGATGAGCTCCTTCGTCTTGCTGGTCTTGCTGGTCTTGCACACCAGGCGGCCAGATGCTGTACCTCCTCCCTGTAGGCTGTGTCATCGTTGTTGCTGATGAGGCCAATCACCGCTGTATCGTCCGCAAACTTGATTATGGTGTTGGATCCATGGACAGGTCTGCAGTCGTGGGTGAAGAAGGGGGTAGAGGAATGGGCTCAGCACACAGCCCTGTGGTACGCCTGTGTTGAGTGTGATGGTGGTGGAGCAGGGTGTGTCCTGACCTAACATACTGAGGTCTGTTGGTCAGAAAGTCCATTATCCAGTGACGGAGGGAGGTGTTGAAGCCCAGGTCTCCGAGTTTAGTGTTTAACTTGGAGGGGATGACAGAGTTGAATGCTGAGCTAAAATCAACAAACAGCATTCGTGCGTATGTGTTGTTATTGTCCAGATGAGTGAGCACAGAGTGCAGCGCAGTGGAGACTGCATCCTCTGTACTCCTATTGCTGCGGTAGGCAAACTGGTATGGGTCCAGTGTGGGTGGGAGGCAGTTTTTCAGGTATGCTAGGACCAGTCGCTTAAAGCACTTCATTATGATGGGTGTGAGTGCTACAGGGCGGTAGTCATTCAAGCCTATCGGTCTGGTCGTGGTCTGCGTCTCCCTGTTGTCTCTATCAAAACAAGCATAAAAGTGATTTAGCTCGTTCAGGAAGGAGACATCTGTGGTTATCGGGGTGGAGTTGCTGGGTTTATAGTCACTGATGGCCTGGATGCCCTGCCACATGCGTCTGGGGTCGGAGTTGGAGAAGTGTTCCTCTACCTTCAGCTTGTAGCAGTGCTTGGCCTTGATGATGCCCCTCCTCAGGTTTGCCCTGGATGCGCTGTAGGCCATTGCGTCATCTGATCTGAAGGCGGTGTTGCGGGCCTTCAGCAGGAGACGCACCTCCTTGTTCATCCATGGCTTCTGATTTGGGTACGTGGTGATCTGCTTCCATGTTGTAACACTGTCGATGGTGGTATTGATATAATCCAGCACAGAAGAAGTGTAGGTGTCAATATCTGTGTGAGAGCCCAAGGTAGCCTGAGAAGCAAACATACTCCATTAGGTGTGCCTTCTCTTCTCTTTGCAGGTCGAGAGTTGCGATGGCTTTCTGATGCACAGAAGTTCAAGTTCATTGAACATCTGTCGAAGCTGCACGGATCTTTGAGGGTGCAGCCAGCCTCAGAAATACTGCTTCAACAGAAAGGTAGATGTCAATTCTCTTTCCGTACAGAATCAAGTTAAACAGGAAAACAAAGAAATCAATGATTTTCTCCAGGTCAGCTGTTGCTCCATTCAAACATTAGTAAGTCTTTGTGTTGGGCTTTAACATTTTAGATTTGGATGGTAAATACTCCTGAATGTGTACCGATGAATATTTTATTAGATTAAATGACAGTCATTTTGTTTTCCATTTCAACATCTGTCAGATTGTGTGTGCTAAATCCAAATATCTCAGTCTTATCAATGTTAACTTTAAGGCATACCACACCTTGTGTCTTCAAAGCAATTTATTGAGCAAACCAAATCCAAGAATCAATTTAATTGACCAGAAGATATAATTGAGTGTCATCTGCGTAAAGTTAATTATTTGTTTAATACTTATCTAGTGACCAAGAGGACAATACAAGTTAGAAAGTATGTGTGTCAGATTTACTGTCTTCAAGCTCCCCAGCTGTTGTCTGACAATGATTTAGAATAACTGTCAGTATTCATGAACAGCGACTGATTTTAGGGTTTAACAAAAAGCTAAATTCAGACGGTAGCTGAAGGTTTCCAAGATTGGGTTTCATCCGATACATTACGCCTTTTTTGCTCACCACAGGACATGTTTCCTGTATGCAACCAAATCCCACTCGATTATACTGGGACAACAACTAGAAACCAGAGCAATAAAAAAATGTCTATTCACATGTGGATATCTGTTGCTGAAATAATCAGACGGATGATCTCCACGCCCTTCTTGTCTGTGTTCTAATAAATAACTGTTCTTATCCCTCATCTAGTTATATATTAAAGTTAATTACACTGTATGGCTTCAGAGCAAAGGAGAATCAATAAAGACATAGGTCAAAATCCAGAATGAATAACAGGCTTAATGTATTTCCAGACACTCCTCGTTGTGTTAATAATATACTGGCCATATAAAGTAATTGGTACTGTTCATTCTCCAGTTCTCAATCCTGATACAGCCCACCAAGTTTTAATCAGCAGCTGCAATGGTGTAAGTAGTTACAAGCTTGTAAGAAGTTCAATGGGGACCGTTGATTAATTACTTCGACCAGTGACCTACAGTAGCTCGGGTTCTGCCTCTGTTTATATTAAAGGTCCCATATTATGCTTTTTCTGGTTTTATATGCCCTTTAGTGTGTTTTCCAAATGTTCTGTGCATGTTTAGTCACATCTATCTGCAAAAATTCAAAGTCCGCGGAAACGCGGCTTCTCCTACGTCCTCCTGTTAGCTGTAGCATTAGCCGCATGTAACGCTCGGTTCTAGCCCCCCTCGATAAAAATTTGTCAGTCCGAAGTCATTGTCAGTGTGAGATCACTGATCTAAGCCCATTGGCTCGTTGTGGCAAGCCCTGCAGCTCATGTTGAAATTTGAGAGAAGCGTGCTGAGCAACTGACCAATAACGACAGAGCGGATCGGCAGACCAATCAGAGCAGACTTGGCCCACGTGGGGTCTAACAGTGTGGGCTCAACAGAGTGTAGCTGACGGACTCAGAGCGGAGAGGGAGCAAGGAGGAGCTGTACATGAAAACAGACACTTTTTTCGGACTTTAGCTATTGTGAACGTACAAAAGTAGGTACATAGATTAAATATACAAACCCCAAAAATGTCAGAATATGGGCTCTTTAAATAAGATCAAACCTTAGTAAGTCTTTGTGTTCGGCTTACCACACCTTGTGTCTTCAAAGCAATTTATTGAGCAAACCAAATCCAAGAATCAATTTAATTGACCAGAAGATATAATTGAGTGTCATCTGCGTAAAGTTAATTAATTGTTTAATACTTATCTAGTGACCAAGAGGACAATACAAGTTAGAAAGTATGGTTGTCAGATTTACTGTGTTCAAGCTCCCCGGCTGTTGTCTGACAATGATTTAGGATAACTGTCAGTAGTCATGAACAGCGACTGATTTTAGGGTTTAACAAAAAGCTAAATTCAGATGATAGCTAAAGGATCAGGTGATATACTGAACATACTAACAAGCTGTTATCCATTCTGTCCAGTTCAGACTGAAAAATGGATTCTGAAGCGGGTGAGGCGATGGAGGTGGCGGCTCTCGGTCGGCCTTTCGGCCTCGGGATGTTGTACGACTGCCGCAGAGACTTACTCGTGCCTGGTACTCAGCTCTCAGATCTTAATATCATTAATAAATACTATCCTCCATATATGAAGTACAAGTAGCTAATCCTTTATTGCTGTTTCCAAAAAACTAAACTTGATTTGTGCGTCTTCTTTTTAGGAATGACCCATTGGGACCATGATGACCTGATGAAGCATGTTGGAGAACGACCACAAAACTATAACGAATTTGAGATAGTTGCCTCTGACTCAATTGAGGATAAATCCTCTGCACTCGATGTTAAAGCATCACTGAAGGCAAGTTTCTTGGGTGGACTTGTACAGGTAGATGGATCAGCGAAATACCTGAACAACAGTAAGACTTCCAAAAACCAAGCCAGAGTAACACTGAAGTACAAAGCAACTACAAAGTTCCGGGAACTGTCGATGAATCATCTCGGAAGAGGAAATGTGAAACATTCCTATGTTTTTGACCAAAGAATAGCAACGCACGTAGTCACAGCGATTCTTTATGGGGCACAAGCCTTCTTCGTCTTTGACCGTGAGGTTTCTCAAAAAGAAGAGCAACAAGACATTGAGGGAAACTTGAAGATGGTGATCAATAAAATACCTTCCCTTTCTATAGAGGGTGATGGTTCACTGAAAATGGAGGAAAAGGAAAAAGTTAGTGTTGAGAAGCTCTCCTGTAGTTTCTTTGGAGACTTTTCCCTTCAGAAAATGCCAACATCGTTTCAGGAAGCAGTGCAAGTCTACCAAAGTCTGCCTAAACTGCTGGGAGCCAATGGAGAAAACGTAGTACCAATGAAGGTCTGGCTGCTGCCTCTGACAACTTTAGATTCTTCTGCTGCTAAACTTGTACGTCAGATAAGTGAAAGTTTAGTTCAAGACTCACAGAATGTACTGCAGTACCTCAGTGAGCTGGAAATGAGGTGTAACGATGCACTGAGAACCACCACAGCAAAGCAGTTCCCACAGATCAGCAAAAAGATGAAAACTTTTCAAAGTATGTGCTCTGGTTTCAAACTGGAATTCCAACAAACATTGGCAAAGAGACTTCCATCAATCCGGGAAGGAGAAGAAGAGGAGGCTGTGCTCGCAGATGTCCTGAGGAAAATACACTCTTCTCCATTCAACAACAACAACCTGAATGAGTGGATGGATTGTAAAGAGAGAGAGATCAACACATTACTGTCTTTAACAGACACGATGAAGAACACCAAGGTTGTACCATCTCAGAATGACCTTTACAAAGAAAGTCTAAGAACAGAACATGCTGTGTGTTTTGTTTTCACCTCACTGGAAATCAATGAACCATACCTCTCAGCTTTGTCAAACTACTTAAGACAAACACCAGAACCAGACAACCCTCAAGATCCATATGCTCAGGGTGTAGAGAAGGAACAATGGTATGCTTCAAAAGAAGCAGCCAAATCAATGAGGGAAAAAGCAAAGCTCTTCAGTGACTTTGCAGAGGCCAACCAGGAGAACAAGAACGTTAAGTTCTTGTCAGTCGGAATAACAAATAAGGCACAGAAAGGTTCGAGCATCTACCTTTATAAAGAAGGCTTTTCTGTCACTGAGAACTTTGAGCCGCCTTCAAAGCCTGAAACAGTCACAGTAAGAGACGTAAACCACAACAGTGTGACACTGAAGATTGATCCACCAAAGTTTGGATCAGAGAGCATCACCTCCTACTCTGTTGAGTACTGTGTCAGTGGAGAGGAAGGATGGAAACAACAGATGGCATCAAAACCTGAAGAGGTCACAGTGGGTGATCTGAGTCCAAACACAGAGTATAAGATCAGGTGCAGAGCAGTGACCTCTGTAGGTGTTGGACCAGCCAATCATGTCAGTGGTTCCATTAAAACCTTACCCTGCAGCCCTCCCGGAAAACCTGAAGTTATACCAAACTCAAGTGAGATATCAGTGAGCTGGAAGAAACCTGCTACACTTGGACAAGACGTCCACATTTTGAGCTACATCGTGGAGTACGCCGAAACAAACAAGAGAACAGACAAAGAGGAGGATCTCCAGTGGAAACAAATGATAACAGGAGCTGAGAAGACGATAATTTCAGGGCTTCAGTCAGAGACAGAATATGTTGTCAGGGTCAGATGTGATTGTGGTGCAGCTGGCAGAAGCAAGGAGAGCATCACTGTGACAGTCTGCACAACAAAGACCAATCCTCTTGCAGAAAAACTCAAAATGAAAAGCAAAAGGATAAACTATGCCTCACCCTCAGTTTACAAACTGCCTCTGGAAAAAGAAGAGATGAACATAGATGGATGTCGGAGGTTTAACTTTGGCAAAGAAAACACGAAACAAAATCGCACAATAATGCTGATTGGAGCGACCGGATCAGGAAAGTCCACTCTGATCAATGCAATGATCAACTGCATTGTTGGAGTGAACTGGGAGGATGATTTCAGATTTAAATTAATTGAAGAGGATGAGTCCAGATCCCAAGGTGAAAGTCAGACTTCTGAAGTCACTGTGTACAAAGTCAACCACCAGGAAGGCTTTAAAATAGATTATTCAGTGACCATCATTGACACTCCAGACTTTGGAGACACCAGAGGCATAGAGAGAGACAGAGAGATCACAGACCAGCTGAGGAATCTCTTCTCTTCTCAGCGTGGTGTTAGTGAAATTGATGCTGTGTGTTTTGTTGCTCAGGCCTCTTTAGCTCGACTCACACCGTCTCAGAAATATGTGTTTGATTCTGGGCTCTCAATCTTTGGCTAAGACATTGCAGAAAACCTCAGGGTTCTGGTGACGTTTGCTGATGTCCAGTGCCCACCTGTCCTGGAGGTGATCAAGGCTGCAGACGTCCCGTGTCCAAAAACAGAAGACGGCCTGCCGATTCACTTCAAATTCAATAATTCAGCTCTGTTTGCGGAAAACAGGTCATCTGGAAGAGGCATGAGGGAAGGGGTGGGAAGCTTTGATGAGATGTTCTGGTGCATGGGCACAGACAGCATGCCGTGGTTCTTTGATGCTTTAAATCAAATACAAGCTAAAAGCTTGACCATGACGAAGGAGGTCCTCAAAGAAAGAAAGCAGCTCGAAAATTCAGTTGAAAAGTTGCAGGGGTGGGTTAAAGTTGGATCAGCCAAGCTCGATGAGGTGGTGAAACTGATAGAGGAATCTGCTAAGTGTTTGACAACACTTAGAGAGATTGCACTGAGGCCAAATCCTCGCTCAATTCCAGAGTACATCAACATGCTCATTGAAGGAGAGAAATCTGAGACCAAACCAGGCTGGATGAAACGAGTCCAGGCCCTGATGGACGTGAGAGGACAAGCAGAGCTCATAGGTAAATTAGTTAGTGGAGAGAAACTTTTGCAGAGTTCACCTGCTGACCTCCCAAACTGTTATCAAGACCAACCAAAGAACAATCCAAACCAAGACAAGACTTACGGCCAACTTCCACCAGATGCATGTTCGGTCTGTCTACGCTCTGTTTCGGCAGCAGAGCTGATATGTTTTCACTTTATTCAATGGCTCCGCTGCTCTGCGTCTCAGCTGCGTCTCGGCTCCAGCAGGCTGGTACCCTCCGCAGCAGCTACGCAAGGCTTCTAATTTTGCTGGATGCCGGAGCACGACACATCAATTTAGCATAGAAAAGAACGAGCGGGACGGGAAGTCAGACACAGATACAACAATAAAACATCCGGTTTATTTTCAGAATAAAACACTCATTTTAAAGGTTCATAAAAATGACCGTTTGTGTGTTTGTTTATGTTTTATAAGGTTTATGTAGAGTTTTATACCACGTACATCGTATTATCTCACGCTGTCGAGAATCAATCTGTTAAATTACTGCAGGAATTCCTTTGTCTCGACACTCCAGCTGTGGGTGTTTACAGACGAGGGAGCACGGAGCCGAAACAGACCGGAGCAGACACACAATGCACACGTATCTGGTGGAAGTACGGGGTTACACTCACACCTGCCACAGCGACACTGAGACAAACATCAGAAGAGACCAAAAGGATGGCACTATTGACACCACCTTAACCTTCCTCTTGTGTTAGCTTTCTGTTACTATCTCTTATGACACCTAAAGCCCTTAATGTTGTTCTTTCTTTTTCTTTTCATCCAATCAGGATCAAACATTTACAATACTGAAAAGATCCGGATCGTGTTGGTGGGGAAGAACGGAGCTGGGAAGAGCGCCACAGGAAACACCATCCTGGGAAAGAAAGAATTCCAATCAAGGTTTTCCTTTAAATCTGTGACTGAATGCTGCGCTAAGGCGTATGGTGAGCTGGATGGACAGAAGGTTTCTGTCATCGACACTCCAGGTCTGTTTGACACCAATAGAAATATAATCCAGTGTATGGCTTATGCTTCTCCTGGACCACATATCTTTCTGATTGTCATCAAAGTGGACCGATTCACAGAAGAAGAAAAGAAGACGGTGGAGGAGATTCAGAAATTCTTTGGAGATCAAGCAAACAAATACAGCATGGTTCTCTTTACCCATGGTGACCAGCTCAGTGGGCAACCTATCGAGGAGATCTTGAAGGAAAGCAAAGACCAGCAGGAGCTTGTGGCCAAATGTAACAACCAGTACCACGTCTTTGATAACACGCTCTCTGATAGTTCTCAGGTCACTGAGCTCCTCAACAAGATCAGAAAGATAACAGACAGGAACAGAGGAAACCATTACACCACTGAGAGGTTTCAGAAGGTAGAGAGGAAGATTGAAGAGGAGAAACAGAGAATCCTGAAAGAGAAAGAAGAGGAAATGTTAAAGTCTTTATATGTGATGTTTTGATCCAGCAGATGTCGCCCTTGAGCACCAGCATGAAACCAAATGTATGAATATATAATACAAAATGGTGTTTTAATCTCCTTGTTATCTTAAGTACCAAAGCTTTAAAAACTGTATCAATGTTTCTACAATCAAATGTACTTCATGTAATCAAACTCAGGTCTTTTCATGAAACATTGAAACACAGCTGAGGTGAAAAGAGAGAGAGAGAGAGAGACAGAGAGAGAGAGAGAGAGACAGAGAGGGAGAGAGAGAGAGACAGAGAGAGAGAGACAGAGAGAGACAGAGAGAGACAGAGAGAGACAGAGAGAGAGGGAGAGAGAGAGAGACAGAGAGAGAGACAGAGAGAGAGGGAGAGAGAGAGAGACAGAGAGAGAGACAGAGAGGGAGAGAGAAAGAGAGAGAAAGAGAGAGAGAGAGAGTTTGAGTTTTTTAAACTTCATTTATTCTGATAAAAATGTATTTACATTCCCATTGTTGGGATACTGTCACAAACTACAATATGTCACAAAAATATGGATTTATATTAAAACATCTGCAAATATGATTTCAGAGTCTTTCAAAGAAAAGAGTACACCATCATCGTCCCATATTTTTTCAAAAACATCCAGCTCTTCCATTTTAAAATAATACTTGTGTTCCAACAATATTCGAGATTTAACAAGGTTCCGAAACACCACAACACAATCACATCTCTGTCCTCTTTCCATTCTTTCTTTTCTACTGAGATAAACTGCCAACTTGACCAAAAAGGAAATTCAGCAGCCGACCTTTTTTCTTCTTTTTTTTACTGTAAGAGAAACCAAAAATGAACATGAGGTCAGTAAAATGTTCTCCATAGGACATTAGGAGAGTATTCAGTATCCCCAAAAGAGATCTCAATCTAGAACACTGTAAAAAACAATGAAAAATTGTCTCTCGTTCAGAGCAAAAGGGGCAATTATCTGAGACAGCAGAATTCAACACAGAAACAAAAGCATTAACAGCCACAATTCCATGTAAAATACGCCATTGCAAATCAGCAGTACATTTTGTTAACGGTGGTTTGTAAAGCATGCTCCATGCAGGTTTGACCTCAGATTTTACTTTGAAATACTTTCTCCATGGTGTGTCTGCTCTATCTTTAAGTTTCTCTTTATTTAACCCCTTGACACATCCCTGATAAAGTGTTTTCCCATTCACAGAGTCCAAAGGCATCCAAACCTTCCTGCTCTCTTCCAGAGGGCCCAGTCCTTCAGACTTTGACCTCACACACATCCTGGGAAAACAGTCACAATCCTCAGGTTTCAGTTGTCCGTTAAACCATTTCTGTAGGAGAACTCTGTCCTCTTCTGACAGCGCCTTTCTGAATTTCTCCAGCATCAGCCCGACCACTCGAATCGATCTGACCTCCAGTCTCCTCGCCACGGTTACAGCATTATCCAAATTAGCTCCAGCCAGTTCTAACAGATGTTGGACTGTAGTTATTCCTTTATTTGTCAGAGTTCCAGATGTCATCAGCGCCTCTTCCAATGAAGTGCCCAACCGAGAGCCCTTCAGTATAGGTTCCTTCAACAGCCAATGCAAGGATGTGTTTGAGCCCAGACGCCCAGTTTCCAACAGCCCCCACATTTTAATAACACTCACATAAAATGATGGCAAACAACTCAGATTCAACTCTGCACAGTTCATAAGAAACATGTTTCTTCCAAATCCTAAATGACCAACAAGACCAAAGATAAACTCAGCCACGTGTCTCCAGGGTAAATTTAGAGGTCCATAAAGAAAGCTTTGTAGGACCTGCAGTCTAAAAGCTGCCTTCCTACTTGCCAGATGAACCAATCCCTGTCCTCCTTCCTCTTTAGGCAAAAATAAAACACTCTGTGGTACCCAGTGTAATCTATCCCAAAAGAAGTTTACTATGATACTCTGGAGTTTCATTAACAGGTTTGCTGGAGGTTCTAACACTGACAGGCGATGCCACAGGGTGGAGGCCACTAGATTGTTAATAATAAGTGTGCGCCCCCTATAGGACATTCGTGGTAAAAGCCACTGCCATTTCTTTAATTTGCCCTCCATTTTCTCAATCACACCCTCCCAGTTTTTCTGAACCTCAGACTGACATCCTAAAAAAACACCTAGATACTTGATGCCATGCGTCACCCATTTAAACCCATCAGGTAACCTTGGTTCATTCCCTCGCCATTTTCCTCCTAACAAGGCTGTACTTTTACCCCAGTTTACCTTCGAGGAGGAAATTTCCCCAAAGCACTCTGTGATGTGAATAAGCTTTTTGACATCACTATTACCTGTTACAGCAACCATGATGTCATCTGCATATGCTGACAGATGCATGGGTATAAGATTCTCCTTTAATTTAAACCCTGTTAACTGTTTTCTTATCTGACACAACATGGGTTCAATGGCTATAGAATAAAGCATGCCAGACATTGCACAGCCCTGCCGAATCCCTCTATTGATATTAAAAGGAACGCTTAAACCACCATTAACCTTCAATACACTTTTAATGTCACAATACAGAGTTTTCATCAAGGCAATGAAACTGGGGGAGAAACCAAAAGCCTCAAAGGTGTTCCACAAATACTTATGCTCCACCCGATCAAATGCCTTCTCTTGGTCAAGAGAAATCAGACCAAACTTAACATCTAACGAGCTCGAGACTTCCAAATAATCTCTAATGAGGGATATATTGTCCCTAATTGATCTGCCAGGGATGCAGTATGACTGATCAACATGTATTACTTGCTCCATCACTTTTCTTAATCTATTGGCCAACACTTTGGAAAAGATTTTATAATCTGCACAAAGCAGACTTACTGGCCTCCAGTTCGTTATTTCACAAAGGTCACCTTTTTTAGGCAGGAGAGTGAGGACCGCTCTTCGACAGCTCACAGGTAGTTTCCCTCCAGACACACTGTCATTTATGACCTCTAACAAATCGTCTCCCAAAGTAGACCAAAAACATTTGTAAAAGTCTACAGGGAGACCATCTATTCCTGGAGCTTTGCCGTTTTCCATACTCATCAGCGCCTCCTGCAGCTCTTGCAGTTTGAGTGGGCGTGACAGTTCTGCATTATCCCCTTCTGATAACTTTGGTAAGTCAGACAAAAACTGCTCTGACATCAGCACGTTCTCTCTGTACTCACTTAGAGGTTTGAGAAGACGTCCACAGCTCTTTTCCTGATTTCAGCTGAGTCAGTGAGATCTCTTCCATCAGCAGATCTGATACAGTGGATGAGTCGATTCTGACCATTTTTTTTTTCTAGATTGAAGAAAAACTTGGATGGAGCATCCATTTCAGAGATATTTTGAAAACGTGATCGGACTAACGCCCCCTGTGCTCTTATCCCCAGCAGATCTGCCAAAGCAGCTTTTTTGGATTTGAGTGCCTTAATGTGGCCTCCATCCGAGACAGAGAGAGAGAGACAGACAGAGAGAGAGAGAGAGAGACAGAGAGACAGAGAGAGACAGAGAGACAGAGAGAAACAGAGAGAGAGAGAGAGACAGAGAGAGAGACAGAGACAGAGAGACAGAGAGAGAGAGACAGACAGAGAGAGATTTTTTTTTGATTTTTGCAAAACACTTTATTTACATAATTTTAGTTTTCACAGTTCAACTGTTCAACAAAGTGCTAGTGCATTAAAATCCGAGTATGTTTAAAAAAAATAATAATAATTTATCTGATAAAAACTTGTGCAAAAATTAATTCTTCATCAACAACTGAACAAATTATGTCATTAAAACACCAGCGCTGTTTAAAAGCGTCCAAGTCTCCAATGTGTTTATAAAATCTAAAATCTAGCCAGAGTCTCGCCCTAATGTTGACCAGCCACACTGCTTTGGCCTCCTGCCCCTCTCTGTTCTCCACTCTGTTTTTTCTGCTAATGTAAATGGCCATTTTTGCCTCACCTGAAAGGTAGTTAAGGAGCTGCCACTTCTCTTTTTGTTCTTTTTTGTAGGCAGCTCCCATAATAAAAACCCTCTCAGTAAAAGCCACATCAAAAAAACTAAAAACCAATGTTAAAAGAGAGAAGAAGCTTGTGAGCCTCTTGCACTCTATAAAAACATTCAGTCTCTGGAAGGCAACAAAAAGGACAGGTGTTAAGAACAGCAGGGTTAAGAACAGAAATAAAAGCATTGGAGGCAATAGCACCATGTAAAATCCTCCACTGGAGGTCGGCAGTCCGTTTTTTGAGGGGAGGTTTATATAAAATCCTCCACTGTGGGCCGGCTCCATTTGCTCCCAGCCTGTTTGACCACACAGTGGGGGGGCGGTTGCACAGTCCGGCCTTGTGGATCGCCTTCACACAGTTCATATACCAGGTTTTTTTGTCCGCTTTGTTTATTGTCAGCTTTTCTGGGTGTGCTATAGCCAGCAGGGGGCCGGTGAGCTCCCCCAGGCCTGGGCTCAGGTAGACGTCAGGGAAGGGGTCTGCAGGGTCCGGTCTGGCCTTTCTTTTACCATAGTCCATGAGGAGGCTCCTCTCTTTCCCCGAAAGCTTCTGGCGCCACAGCTCCAGGAGCCTCCCCGCCACCCGGACAGAGTGCAGGCCCAGAAGAGAGCCCAGGGCCCGGGCATCACGCAGCGCCGGCCCCACTGCATCCACCAGCTGCTGCAGGCACAGGGTCTTGGTTTTGAGCAGCGCCACCGTCAGGCCGGGGGTGACGCTGCTGCTGATGTCCAGCTTGGCCCTGTGAATCAATGGCTCTCTCAACAACCAGTACAGAGAGTCAGACTTTGGGCACCTTTTACAGTTAAAAAGGGCCCAAGACTTAAAAACACCCTGATAAAACGGAGGCAGCCCACTTCATTTTAAAAGTTTAGAATCAATTAAAAACAGAGCCGCATCCAGCCCCAGGAAATCTGCACGTCTGAGAATGCAGCTGGCCACATCTCTCCACACTAGATCAGCCGGACCTGTCAGATATTTTTGTAAGAACTGTAGTCTGAAGGTGGCTGTCCGGCTGGCCAGGTGGACGAGGCCCTGTCCCCCCTCCTCCCTGGTTAAAAACAGCACCCCTTGTGGCACCCAGTGTAGACCGTCCCAAAAAAAATCTACCATTTTCTTTTGTAGCTGGGCTAGCAAGCCTGAAGGGGGTCTACACAGGTTAAACGGTGCCACAGTTGGGATGCTACAAGGTTGTTTAAAACCAATACTCTACCTTTAAAAGACATTTGAGGGAGCAGCCATTTCCACTTGGAAAGTTTCCCCTCAATTGTTTCTGTGACGGTCTCCCAGTTCTTCTGGACTATGTGTTCTTTCCCAAGGAAAACCCCCAGGTACCTAAAGCCATCTGTTCTCCAGGCCAAGCTCTGGGGAAGAACTGGGAGACCGTCACGCCACTCACCGACAGCGAGGGCTTCACTTTTTATCCAATTCACCCTCGCTGCCGATGTTACGCTAAAACGTTTTATAATGTTGGTTAAAATATCTGCATCCCTCTGGTCTTTAATAAAAACAACAATGTCATCTGCATAAGCACTTAAGACAATGTTGCTATTAAAACCAGGTAAAACCAAGCCCTGTGAGTGGTAGCGTATATTGTTAAGGAGGGGTTCCAGGGAGAGTGTCAATGTTGCAGCCAGAAACTGAGGCGGACGCTGAAAGGTCGTTTCACTTGTCTTCACTTTATTGAAGTTTTAACAAAGACTCAGAACCTTCATTCACTCTGAGTCTCTTCAGCTGCTGAATCATAACTAAAACTTTCTTGCTAACTCTGGAGCATCACAACAACAACTCTTCTTCTCTGAACTCCTGCATGTCACTGTCACTCACAGACCCCACCTAGTGGTGTAGATTATGCAGCGCATTTAATTAATAACATGTCAACATGAACTGCTTGAATAATGTTGCAGTTCAGAAAAACACATTAACATTAACAACTTTGAAGATGAATTCAAAAACATTATAAACTAAAGAATTTCAAAATGACAAGTACAACAAAAAATAGTTTGTGGGGTCCCCGATAACCAAACAATAAACAACAATGTTCTCAATTGACCTGTCACATATGCAGCAGGTTAGTTTAGATTTAAATAAAGATATGCAGCAGGTTAGTTTAGATTTAAATCAAGATATGCAGCAGGTTAGTTTAGATTTAAATCAAGATATGCAGCAGGTTAGTTTAGATTTAAATCAATATGCAGCAGGTCAGTTTAGATTTAAATCAGGATATGCAGCAGGTAAGTTTAGATTTGAATCAGGATATGCAGCAGGTAAGTTTAGATTTAAATCAAGATATGCAGCAGGTAAGTTTAGATTTAAATCAGGATATGCAGCAGGTAATTTTAGATTTAAATCAGGATATGCAGCAGGTAAGTTTAGATTTAAATCAGGATATGCAGCAGGTTAGTTTGGATTTAAATCAAGATATGCAGCAGGTAAGTTTAGATTTAAATCAGGATATGATGATGATATGCAGTGGGTAAAATTGGGATTTTAATTGGGCATGAGGCAGGTTTTTGCTGTCTGCTCTTACTACTATCATCAGTAAAGAAGTGTTGTTTTCTAGAAAGTGTTTTTGAAATGTTAAATTGATCTTTGGCTGATCCAAAAATTCATACTGGATCTGAAATTCTTTAAAAGCTTCTTTGTCATTTATATTTCTTATGAAACACAAACATACCAAGGAGAGTTAAAATGAAGATAATAATGAGTTGTTCCATGTTTGTAGAGGTGAGACGCTGTAAGTGAAGAACAAGTATGAGTAAGTTTGGTGAGCTGTTTGGTCTGATGTTCACAGCTTGATTTAAAGAGTTCTCTGTCATCAGGCTCCTCTGCAGTCAGGAGGAGGAGACTCTTTAAACTACTCTAATTCCTTACAGGTTTTATCACAACTGTATCATGAATGAAATAATCATAGGTTTATCAGTGTGTGACTCCCTCTAGTGGATGTTGTGGAGTATTGTGTTGTCTTCTCTCCAGAGGTTTTTGTACAGAGTTGTGGTGTTTCCTGTCACTGTGGGCCTCAGAGCACAGTAGTACACAGCAGAGTCAGTCAGTGCAGCAGAGGAGATCTGTAGATTTACTCGTTTCTCCTTTTTGTTAATGTAAGCTGAGAAATCAGAATCTGTTGGATGAATCGTTCCTCCCTCTGTGATGGAGAGCAGGAACTCTGGTCTGGATCTCTGGTTTTGTCTGTACCACTGGATGTTCTGGATTGGACCATCATATGTACAGGTCAGGTTGATGTTTCCTCCCTCTTCAACATTTTCTTCAGTTCTTTCTGGGTTTATGCTGTTCATGGAGCCCAGGGCTGCAAAACAAGTATTATACATGTCTGTTAGTCTGCAAGAGATTCAGACATCAAGAGACTGGAAATCAGTCCTCTACTTCATCAGTCATCTTTGATCATTTTGAGATTCATGAAGAAAACAAAAGTATTTTTCTATCAGTGGAATTTGTAGCTCCCACAGATAAACATCTACTTTGAAATAGTTGTTCAGATATCTGGTCTAAACAGCAGGTGAAATTAGAGTTTGATGTGTGTTGTAACACTCACCTATAAAGTGAGAGCAAAGTAAAAAGAGGTAAAGCAGCATGTCTTTGGAGTTGTTGAAGACAAACAGACAGCAGATGAGTAATGTTCTTCTAAACTAAACAGCCTCTGTGCTGCACAGATGTTCTCCTCTACTTTGACATGATTTTAATTTGACTTCCTCAAACTTTTCTGCTCTGGTGATACAGACAATTTCATTGGTTTGCCTCAGTGGGCGGGGCCAGAGGAACACCTTATTTACAACTTGAACTTGTTTTTAACTGGAGGCCATTGTGAGTTCTCCCACATTTACAGAGGTGAGGTGCTGTAAAGGAAGAACTAGTATGAGTTGGTGGTGAGTTGTTTGGTCTGATGTCCACAGCTTGATTAAAAGAGTTCTCAATCAATTTTTATTTGTATAGCACCAATTCATAACAAATGTTATCTGAAGACACTTTACAAAAGAGCAGGTTAAAGACCTTACTCATTGTTATATTACAAAGACCCAGTTCTCTGTCATAAGGCTCCTCTGCAGTCAGTAGGAGGAGACTCATATCAAATCATTTTCATTTCTGAAGAGTTTTATCACAACTGTATCATGAGGGAAAATAATCTAGACTGTATCAACATATGCAACTAAAGTTTATCAGTCTGATGTTCCCTCTAGTGGATGTTGTGGAGTATTGTGTTGTCTTCTCTCCAGAGGTTTTTGTACAGAGTTGTGGTGTTTCCTGTCACTGTGGGCCTCAGAGCACAGTAGTACACAGCAGAGTCAGTCAGCTGAAGCTTCTGGATCTTCAGAGGAACTGATGTCCCGTTGATTGTTACATTAAATCTGTCTTCTGAGATCCCAGGAGCATTTTCTGAAAATCCTCCAGAGCCTTTCCACATGTACTTTGGGAAATCACCCATTTCTTGTCGATACCAGAACAAATAGGGGGTCGTTGAGGTCTCAAATTTACAATCTAGTGTGACTGTGTCTCCTTCAGAAGCAAATACATCTTCTGTTGGCTGGATCACTCTGTCTTCTCCTTTACACTCTGAGAAAAATAGAACATGAGGAGGGAGAGATTAATTGTTGACAAAAATACTTACTAGATTAAAAAAGGTTAAATGATTTTTGAAGCAAAATAATCTGACACACAAACATGTACAGAATAATTAGAATAACATGCTTTGACTCTCACCAAAGAAAAGAGCAGCCAGAATAATCCACAGCCAAAGTTCCATCTCTACAACAAGGTTTAAACCAACAGGAGACCTGATCTGATGTACAGCCAGAAGTGTGAGAATAGTTCACTTTACAGCAGCTGTTACATATGAATGCTTGAACAGAGTGCTGTGGTGATCTGCCCCCTTGATTATGTGTCCTCTAGTGGAGATAACAAATATTACAATTGTGTTAAAGGTACTTCCAGAATGTGTTTTTTCAGACTCTGTGGAGGCCTTGTACATATTTACAAAATCCACTAATCTTAACAAACACAAAGGAAACCTCATTAAATCATTTTACCAATATCGCTGCCAGCATATAATTAAAAACTGAGAGGACCCGGGAATGAACCCTGTGGAACACCTCAAGAGATCGCAGCCCACAAAGAAAAAAATAGAAACTTCTTTAATAAAGATCAAGACAAAAGAAATCAACACCAGAATCTGTAATGCTGGCAGTTATCTGAGTTACTTTATTTAAATGATACACTTCAACAATGGTAAAATTAAACACCAGAGTAACACAAAAATATGATGAGGTATTGTTCATGGAAATAAAATCACAATGCACCTCATTCACAACAGTTTTGTTTTTAATGAAAACAATTTAGTTTCTATCAGCATTAAATAATCCAGTATCAACACATCTAATCAAAGTTTATCAGCGTGATACTTCCTCTAGTTGTGGAGTATTGTGTTGTCTTCTCTCCAGAGGTTTTTGTACAGAGTTGTGGTGTTTCCTGTCACTGTGGGCCTCACAGCACAGTAGTACACAGCAGAGTCAGTCAGTGCAGCTGAGGAGATCTGTAGATCCAGATGTTTTTTATCCTCCCTCACTGAAACAGACAGTCCAGAGACGGAATTGGAAAGTGGTCCTGTTGATGTTTGAGAGGCGATAAATTGTGGTTGTTTTCCTGGATGTTGTCGATACCAGAAGAAAATATCACCAGTTGACAGTTCAGGGTAACTGTATGACAGAGTAACAGTGCTGCCTTCTAAACTGAACTCTTCATTCTTAACTGGAGTGAGCTCTTCATAGCTGGATTCTAGAAAAGAAGATATGATACAGAATTGTATGTTATTGAAATTCAACTCTTAATGCAACACAATCCATCACACCTCAAAAATCTATTGTTTTATTACAACTTCTTATAAAATGTAGATACATATTATGTCCCTAAGCATCACAAATTTTCCTTTACATACATACTTATGAGAGCTGAGAAGAACAAAATAACAGTGAGTTGTTCCATGTTTGTAGAGGTGAGATGCTGTAACTGAATGTTCAGTATGATTCAGTTTTGTGAGTAGAGTTTGGTCTGATGTTCACAGCTGGAATCAAACAGTTCTCTGTCATCAAACACCTCTGCAGTCATTGGGAGGAGACTCATCTGTTGAACTAGTTTCATTTCTGAATTCAGAAACATCAAGCCTTCATCATGACATAACATAGAAGTTTATCAGTGTGTGACTCCCTCTAGTGGATGTTGTGGAGTATTGTGTTGTCTTCTCTCCAGAGGTTTTTGTACAGAGTTGTGGTGTTTCCTGTCACTGTGGGCTGCAGAGCACAGTAGTACACAGCAGAGTCAGTCAGCTGAAGCTTCTGGATCTTCAGAGGAACAGATTTTCCGTTGATTGTTGCATTAAATCTGTCGTCTGAGATCCCAAGAGCATTTTCTGAAGATCCTGCATAGCTTTTCCACAGGTACTTTGGGAAATCACCCATTTCTTGTCTGTACCAGAACAAAGAGGGGGTCGTTGAAGTCTCAAACTGACAATCAATTGTGACTGTGTCTCCTTCAGAAGCAAAGACATCTTGTGTTGGCTGGATCACTCTGTCTTCTCCTTTACACTCTGAGAAGAGAACAGAAAGAGGAAGAGATTAATTTTTGCCAAAAATACTCACTAGGTTAAAAAAGTTACGTAGCTAGAGAATCAGACACACAAACATGTACAGAGTAATCAGAATATGTTCTTTGACTCTCACCAAAGAAAAGAGCAGCCAGAATAATCCACAGCCAAAGTCCCATCTCTACAACAAGGTTTAAACCAACAGGAGGAACTCTCTGATGTTCAACATTCAGTCTGTGATTTGTTTTCTTCTCAACAACAGTTTTTATTTCAAGAAGGGTTGAACTCATTGCTGCAGTAGTAATGCCGCCCTCTGGTGGAGATTGAAATTGCAGTTTTAACATTTAGGAAATGCTCCCAGCAGCAGGTTGTCATCATGTCAGCTTGTGTTTCTGTACAGAGTTGTAGTGTTTTCTGTTTTCTGGCATCCTGGTCGAAAGAGACGTTGTTGTCGGGAACATCCTGATGCAACCGCATTTTAGTGACGCACATCAAGCTGCACTCCCGATACTCCCTCTGACTCTGACAGTAAAGTACTAGAAAGTAAAAAAAACTAACAGGAGCAACTGCAACAGGCAGCTTGTGCACTGTCATCAGCAGCTGTAACCACAGAGACTCTGAGCAAACAGGAATCATCAGAATCCATCTGACATGAAGCTGTGGTTTGAATCCCACTTCCCTCCTCTTTGAAGAGTAGTCAGTTATCTGTGTTCAGGTTTTTGTACAGCCTCTTCTACACTTTGTATCACTGTGTTTCTAAAGCACAGTAGTAGAGAGCTGTGTCTTCAGGGGTTAGCTTTCTAATGGTCAGTTCAGTTGAGCTGCGTGATGTTTGAGATTCATATCGTTCATCTGGAATATATTCTTCATCACTCCTTGATCTGGCTCCTTTCCAGAGTATAAACTGAGGTGCCTGGAGGTCAGAATGATGTCTGTACCAGAAGAGGTAAACATATTCTGTTGTTGTCTCATAGTTACATCTGAGTGTGACAGAGTCTCCTTCTGTTCCACTGACTTCATCGACTGCAGGATAGATTTTGTCTCCAGCTGTTAGTCCTGTAAAACGTAGAGAAAATGAAGCCATTAGATTAAATATTGTTCAAGAGACTGAGAAGATGAGACAGTGGAAAATATCAGTTGTTCGGTCTTACTGCAAGAACAAAATAATTCAAATGTTCATAGATTTCTGCTCAGAACTTAAAAACACTGAAGACATGTTGTGCTTTATATCTTACCAAAGAAAAGAGCAGCCAGAATAATCCAAAGCCAAATTTCCATTTCTAAAACCAGGTTTAAATCAACAGGAGGAACTCTCTGATGTTCAATGTTCACTGTGTTGAAGTGTTCTCTTTACAGCAGCAGCTGGTATTAATATAATGTTTGAACACAGTAGTTCATTACCTGGTCAATAATGTCTCCCCCTGGAGGAATTGTAAAAATGTAGTGCAGAAATTCTAGAAGTGACATCCTGGAACGCGTCTCTGAACTGCATACTGGAACACATTTAAAATGTTCTGAACCTGATGCACATGTTAATGAATTTATATATAATCCATTCTTACTATTATTACACAAATGAAAATAGATCAAATCATTTTTAAAATATCTTTAATAGTATTGTTTGGATATTCTGAAATACTTTAATCCTGGGGCCTGTTTCAGTAAGCAGGTTTTTAACAAACACTGAGTCAGTTAACCATGACATGAGGGAAACTGGGTTTTCCTCATTCTTTCATTCAGTCCGTATCACGTGAATATTAGTGAAGATTCACCGCTTTGTCTGAATAAAAATCCAGGTTGTTTTAATGTTATATGTTAGGAAGGCTATAGCGTATAAAAAGAACATTTGATAATGCACTTTTAAATGAATTAGGCTAAGTTTACTTTGTCAAATATGAATAAAATAAGGTTGGCTCCCACCATGAGCCTAGTTTGTTCTTATAGCCTATTTCATTTAGATCTGTTTTAAAGTCACTTTTCTCCTGCTTAATTGCATCTTCATGTCAATAAATGTTAGTTTAAACACCATTACACTGGTTTTTATCTGCAAAACTATTATTCTGATTAAATATTAGATGAATAGACTTCATTACATGCTGACGCGAGCAGCAGTTTTCTCCTTCACCACTTCTTTCTCTCCTGTGCTGCTGCAGCAGTGTTACTTTTTCTTTCTTTCTTATAACTGGTTTATATTTGTAGTGTGTCTGCATGAAGATGTAGAAAGGTTATATTTCCAGATGGTTAAAGTAAGAGGATCTCTTTTTTGTCACCTGTTGCCATGGCTCCATTAATGTTGGCTTTTTATAGATAGATAGATAGATAGATAGATAGATAGATAGATAGACAGACAGATAGATAGATAGATAGATAGATACTTTATTGATCCTGAGGGAAATTCAAAGCATCCAGTAGCAGGTTACAAAGACACGACATGAAACATTTGTTACAAATTAAACCCCCCCCCCCCCCCCCATCCCTCATACATATATATTAACCTGAAGAAAAAGATTGAAAGAATCCCTCTAGATGAATCAAACTTAAACTGTGTAATTAAAAATAGACTTATACAAGAAATGTACATAACCCGTGCAGGGATAAAAATATATGTGACATTTAAAGCAAGAACTTAAAAACAGTTGAGGAAAAAAATCTGTAATTAGACCTGAATATAAAAAAATAAAAAAAGTGTTGACCTTCTGAAGCTGTGTTGTTTATATATGTACAGCAATGTTTAAAAAAAAAGCAGACAGTGCAGAGTTATCAAAAACAGACATTAAATAACAGGCAGTGCAAACATTAAATTAAAGGTGCTGTTTAAGTAATTGAGGTGATCATTTAAGTGTCCAATTAGAGGCTGACTCTTGGGACAGCTGTGCAGATGGGAAATGGAAAAAGGAAGATTTTAGTCCAAGTGTTCCATAACCGTGAGGTGTTGTACAGACGTATGGCCAGGGGGACAAAAGAGTTCTTGAGTCTGTCTGTGGAGCAGGATTGTGACAGCAGTCTGCCACTGAACACACTCCTCTGCCTGGTGAAGGTGCTGTGCAGAGGGTGGTGGGTGTTGTCCATGATGGAGAGCGTTCTGTTCAGGGTCCTTCTCTCTGCCACCGTCACTAGAGAGTCCAGCTCTGCGTCCACCACAGAGCCAGCCTTCCTCACCAGTCTGTCCAGCTGTGCTGCGTCCCTCTTCTTGCTGCTTCCTCTCCAGCACACCACAGCATAGAAGAGGACGCTGGCCACCACGGACTGGTAAAACATCTGCAGCAGCTTCTTACAGATGTTGAAGGACCCCAGCCTTCTCAGGAAGTACAGACGGCTCTGTCCCTTCCTGCAGATAGTGTCCATGTTTGATGACCAGTCCAGCCTGTCGTCCAACTGCAGCCCCAGGTACCCGTAGGTCTTGACCACCTCCACGTCGACCCCCCGATGGAAACAGGATGTAGATGTGCTTGTTCCTTTGGAAGTCCACCACCATCTCCTTGGTCTTGGAGGTGTTCAGCTGCAGATGGTTTGAACTGCATCACGTCACAAAGTCCCCTACCAGGCTCCTGTACTCCTCCTCCTGTCCATCCCTGACACAACCAACTATCACAGTGTCATCCGAGTATTTCTGCATGTGGCAGAGCTCAAAGTTATACTGGAAGTCAGAGGTATACAGGGTGAACAAGACAGGGGAGAGCGCGGTCCCCTGTGGTGCTCCGATGCTGCTGACCACAGTGTCAGATGTGCAGTCCTTCAGTCTGACGTACTGTGGTCTCTCTGTGAGGTAGTCCGTGATCCAGCTCACCAGGTGCGAGTCCACCCTCATCTCGGTCAGCTTGTCTCTCAGTAGGAGGGGGTGGATGGTATTAAAGGCGCGAGAGAAATCAAAGAACATGATTCTCATCACGCTGCTCCCTTTGTCCAGATGAGAGTAAGCCCTGTGTAGTAGATAGAGGATGGCATCGTCCACGCCTACCTTCACCTGGTAAGCAAACTGCAGTGGATCCTGGGCATGGTGGACCTGGGGTCTGAGGAGATGGAGCAGCAGCCATTCAAGGGTTTTCATGACGTGGGATGTCAGTGCAATTGGCCTGAAGTTGCCTGGCTCACTGGGGTTTTTCTTTTCTTCTGTCTGTCTTTACATTTTTGTCGATACCAGAACAGTGGGGCTTGTCTTAATTGATGAATCTTATTTATCTGTTGTATTTAAGCTAGCTTATTATGGATGGATGATAGTAACGTCAGTGTTTCCTAGCTCCAGTTAACATCAGTTATTTCCACTGTACTTTTATTAGGTTAAGATTATTCATGTTAAGAAAATAATCAGTGTAAGTAATACACTTCTTCTTTTGTTCTTGTGTTGTTTGAGAAACAAAACCTATTTTTATATTTATTAACATCTTTGTGTACTTAGTTAGCTTTCACCCTAGTTGATTAAAATGTTTATTTTCCACCTCCTGTTGTCATTAATAGTTTTAAGGTCTTGCTTTTTGTCTGAGAGCATGAATGTATTTTGTGCTAGAAGTCCACACTGAATAGATATTTGTGCATGCTGTAGGTCTGTTTGTAAGGAAAACGTTTGGGCTCACCTGAACCGGAGAAGGTCTTCTTCCAGGGATGCATCGCCACTATTAACAGGTTGGTTGGTTGGTTGATCTGAGTGGACTCTATAAAGATTCATCTGTTAATACATGACAGGGGACACAAATGTTCCAGTTGATGCTGTGGGGTGGCTTGGATTGCTGGAATCAAACAGTTCTCTGTCATCAAACACCTCTGCAGTCATTGGGAGGAGACTCAAGCCTTCATCATGACATGCCATAGAAGTTTATCAGTGTGTGACTCCCTCTAGTGGATGTTGTGGAGTATTGTGTTGTCTTCTCTCCAGAGGTTTTTGTACAGAGTTGTGGTGTTTCCTGTCACTGTGGGCCTCACAGCACAGTAGTACACAGCAGAGTCAGTCAGTGCAGCAGAGGAGATCTGTAGATCCAGATGTTTTTCATCCTCTCTCATACTAACAGACAGTCCAGAGACTGGATCTGATATAAGTCGTCCTGTTGATGAGTGAGAGATGATGAACTGTGGTTGTTTTCCTGGATATTGTTGATACCAGAAGAAATAATCACCAGCTGACAGTTCAGGGTAGCTGTATGACAGAATAACAGTGCTGCCTTCTAAACTGTACTCTTCATTTTTAACTGGAGTGAGCTCTTCATAGCTGGATTCTAAAAAGAAAGAGAAATTATACAGAATCGTATGTTATTGAAATTCAACTCTTAATGCAACACAATCCATCACACCCCAAAAAACTATTGTTTTATTACAACTTCTTTTAAAATGTAAATACATATTATTTCCCTAAACACCCACATTTTCCTTTACATACATACCTATGAGAGCTGAGAAGAACAAAATAACAGTGAGTTGTTCCATGTTTGTAGAGGTGAGATGCTGTAACTGAATGTTCAGTATGATTCAGTTTTGTGAGTAGAGTTTGGTTCACAGCTGGAATCAAACAGTTCTCTGTCATCAAACACCTCTGCAGTCATTGGGAGGAGACTCATCTGTTGAACTAGTTTCATTTCTGAATTGAGAAACATCAAACCTTCATCGTGACATAACATAGAAGTCTATCAGTGTGTGACTCCCTCTAGTGGATGTTGTGGAGTATTGTGTTGTCTTCTCTCCAGAGGTTTTTGTACAGAGTTGTGGTGTTTCCTGTCACTGTGGGCTGCAGAGCACAGTAGTACACAGCAGAGTCAGTCAGTGCAGCAGAGGAGATCTCCAGATTTACTCGTTTCTCCGTTTTGTTAATGTAAGCTGAGAAATCAGAATCTGTTGGATGAATCGATCCTCCCTCTGTGATGGAGAGCAGGAACTCTGGTCTGGATCTCTGGTTTTGTCTGTACCACTGGATGTTGTAGATAAGACCATCATATGTACAGGTCAGGTTGATGTTTCCTCCGTCTTCAACCTTTTCTTCAGTTGTTTCTGGGTTTATGCTGTTCATGGAGCCCAGGGCTGCAAAATAAGTATTATACATGTCTGTTAGTCAGCAAGAGATTCAGACATCAAGAGACTGAAAATCAGTCCTCTACTTCATCAGTCATCTTTGATCATTTTGAGATTCATGAAGAAAACAAAAGTCTTTTTCTATCAGTGGAATTTGTAGCTCCCACAGATAAACATCTACTTTGAAATAGTTGTTCAGATATCTGGTCTAAACAGCAGGTGAAATTAGAGTTTGATGTGTGTTGTAACACTCACCTATAAAGTGAGAGCAAAGTAAAAAGAGGTAAAGCAGCATGTCTTTGGAGTTGTTGAAGACAAACAGACAGCAGATGAGTAATGTTCTTCTAAACTAAACAGCCTCTGTGCTGCACAGATGTTCTTCTCTACTTTGACATGATTTTAATTTGACTTCCTCAAACTTTTCTGCTCTGGAGATACAGACAATCTCATTGGTTTGCCTCAGTGGGCGGGGCCAGAGGAACACCTTATTTAGAACTTGAACTTGTTGTTAACTGGAGGCCATTGTGAGTTCTCCCACATTTACAGAGGTGAGGTGCTGTAAAGGAAGAACTAGTATGAGTTGGTGCTGAGTTGTTCAGTCTGATGCTCCCTCTAGTGGATGTTGTGGAGTATTGTGTTGTCTTCTCTCCAGAGGTTTTTGTACAGAGTTGTGGTGTTTCCTGTCACTCTGGGCCTCAGAGCACAGTAGTACACAGCAGAGTCAGTCAGCTGAAGCTTCTGGATCGTCAGAGGAACTGATGTCCCATTGATTGCAGCTTTATATCTTTCTATTGAGATCCCAGGAGCATTTTCTGAAAATCCTCCATAGCCTTTCCACATGTACTTTGGGAAATCACCCATTTCTTGTCGATACCAGAACAAATAGGGGGTCGTTGAGGTCTCAAATTTACAATCTAGTGTGACTGTGTCTCCTTCAGAAGCAAATACATCTTCTGTTGGCTGGATCACTCTGTCTTCTCCTTTACACTCTGAGAAAAATAGAACATGAGGAGGGAGAAATTAATTGTTGACAAAAATACTGACTAGATTAAAAAAGGTTAAATGATTTTTGAAGCAAAATAATCTGACACACAAACATGTACAGAATAATTAGAATAACATGCTTTGACTCTCACCAAAGAAAAGAGCAGCCAGAATAATCCACAGCCAAAGTTCCATCTCTACAACAAGGTTTGAACCAACATGAGACCCGAGCTGATGTTCAGCCAGAAGTGTGAGAATAGTTCACTTTACAGCAGCTGTTACATATTGATGCTTGAACAGAGTGCTTAGGTGATCTGCCCCCTTGATTATGTGTCCTCTAGTGGAGATAAAAAATATTACAATTGTGTTAAAGGTACTTCCAGAATGTGTTTTTTCAGACTCTGTGGAGGCCTTGTACATATTTACAAAATCCACTAATCTTAACAAACACAAAGGAAACCTCATTAAATCATTTTACCAATATCGCTGCCAGCATATAGTTAAAAACTGAGAGGACCCGGGAATGAACCCTGTGGAACACCTCAAGAGATCGCAGCCCACAAAGAACAAAATAGAAACTTCTTTAATAAAGATCAAGACAAAAGAAATCAACACCAGAATCTGTAATGCTGGCAGTTATCTGGCTTACTTTATTTAAATGATACACTTCAACAATGGTGAAATTAAACACCAGAGTAAATCTGATGAAAAACAAGACCTACTTTGAAGATATTTCATATTTTAATCAGATCTTTAGTTTACGGTACAATTTTTTGTCAATCAGTGGGTCTGATTATGAAGAGAGAACCCAGCAGAGAGCTCCTGATCTGACTGATCCATTTAGGTAAACTTACACTCTGATAGGTAACAGAGGATTTGTTGTAACACACAAATATGATGAGGTATTGTTCATGGAAATAAAATCACAATGCACCTCATTCACAACAGTTTTGTTTTTAATGAAAACAACTTAGTTTCTATCAGCATTAAAAAATAATCCAGTATCAACACATCTAATCAAAGTTTATCAGCGTGATACTTCCTCTAGTTGTGGAGTATTGTGTTGTCTTCTCTCCAGAGGTTTTTGTACAGAGTTGTGGTGTTTCCTGTCACTGTGGGCCTCAGAGCACAGTAGTACACAGCAGAGTCAGTCAGTGCAGCAGAGGAGAGCTGTAGATCCAGATGTTTTTTATCCTCCCTCACTGAAACAGACACTCCAGAGACGGAATTGGAAAGTGGTCCTGTTGATGTTTGAGAGGCGATAAATTGTGGTTGTTTTCCTGGATGTTGTCGATACCAGAAGAAAATATCACCAGTTGACAGTTCAGGGTAACTGTATGACAGAGTAACAGTGCTGCCTTCTAAACTGAACTCTTCATTTTTAACTGGAGTGAGCTCTTCATAGCTGGATTCTAGAAAAGAAGATATGATACAGAATTGTATGTTATTGAAATTCAACTCTTAATGCAACACAATCCATCACACCTCAAAAATCTATTGTTTTAATTCAACTTCTTTTAAAATGTAGATACATATTATTTCCCTAAACACCCCACATTTTCCTTTACATACATACCTATGAGAGCTGAGAAGAACAAAATAACAGTAAGTTGTTCCATGTTTGTAGAGGTGAGATGCTGTAACTGAATGTTCAGTATGATTCAGTTTTGTGAGTAGAGTTTGGTCTGATGTTCACAGCTGGAATCAAACAGTTCTCTGTCATCAAACACCTCTGCAGTCATTGGGAGGAGACTCATCTGTTGAACTAGTTTCATTTCTGAATTGAGAAACATCAAGCCTTCATCATGACATACCATAGAAGTTTATCAGTGTGTGACTCCCTCTAGTGGATGTTGTGGAGTATTGTGTTGTCTTCTCTCCAGAGGTTTTTGTACAGAGTTGTGGTGTTTCCTGTCACTGTGGGCTTCACAGCACAGTAGTACACAGCAGAGTCAGTCAGTGCAGCAGAGGAGATCTCCAGATTTACTCGTTTCTCCGTTTTGTTAATGTAAGCTGAGAAATCAGAATCTGTTGGATGAATCGATCCTCCCTCTGTGATGTAGAGCAGGAACTCTGGTCTGGAGATCTGGTTTTGTCTGTACCACTGGATGTTGGTAATAAAACCATCATATGTACAGGTCAGGTTGATGTTTCCTCCCTCTTCAACTTTTTCTTCAGTTGTTTCTGGGTTTATGCTGTTCATGGAGCCCAGGGCTGCAAAATAAGTATTATACATGTCTGTTAGTCTGCAAGAGATTCAGATATCAAGAGACTGAAAATCAGTCCTCTACTTCATCAGTCATCTTTGATCATTTTGAGATTCATGAAGAAAACAAAAGTCTTTTTCTATCAGTGGAATTTGTAGCTCCCACAGATAAACATCTACTTTGAAATAGTTGTTCAGATATCTGGTCTAAACAGCAGGTGAAATTAGAGTTTGATGTGTGTTGTAACACTCACCTATAAAGTGAGAGCAAAGTAAAAAGAGGTAAAGCAGCATGTCTTTGGAGTTGTTGAAGACAAACAGACAGCAGATGAGTAATGTTCTTCTAAACTAAACAGCCTCTGTGCTGCACAGATGTTCTCTTCTACTTTGACATGATTTTAATTTGACTTCCTCAAACTTTTCTGCTCTGGAGATACAGACAATCTCATTGGTTTGCCTAAGTGGGCGGAGCCAGAGGAACACATTATTTAGAACTTGAACTTGTTGTTAACTGGAGGCCATTGTGAGTTCTCCCACATTTACAGAGGTGAGGTGCTGTAAAGGAAGAACTAGTATGAGTTGGTGCTGAGTTGTTCGGTCTGATGCTCCCTCTAGTGGATGTTGTGGAGTATTGTGTTGTCTTCTCTCCAGAGGTTTTTGTACAGAGTTGTGGTGTTTCCTGTCACTCTGGGCCTCAGAGCACAGTAGTACACAGCAGAGTCAGTCAGCTGAAGCTTCTGGATCGTCAGAGGAACTGATGTCCCATTGATTGCAGCTTTATATCTTTCTATTGAGATCCCAGGAGCATTTTCTGAAAATCCTCCATAGCCTTTCCACATGTACTTTGGGAAATCACCCATTTCTTGTCGATACCAGAACAAATAGGGGGTCGTTGAGGTCTCAAATTTACAATCTAGTGTGACTGTGTCTCCTTCAGAAGCAAATATATCTTCTGTTGGCTGGATCACTCTGTCTTCTCCTTTACACTCTGAGAAAAATAGAACATGAGGAGGGAGAAATTAATTGTTGACAAAAATACTGACTAGATTAAAAAAGGTTAAATGATTTTTGAAGCAAAATAATCTGACACACAAACATGTACAGAATAATTAGAATAACATGCTTTGACTCTCACCAAAGAAAAGAGCAGCCAGAATAATCCACAGCCAAAGTTCCATCTCTACAACAAGGTTTGAACCAACATGAGACCCGAGCTGATGTTCAGCCAGAAGTGTGAGAATAGTTCACTTTACAGCAGCTGTTACATATTGATGCTTGAACAGAGTGCTTAGGTGATCTGCCCCCTTGATTATGTGTCCTCTAGTGGAGATAAAAAATATTACAATTGTGTTAAAGGTACTTCCAGAATGTGTTTTTTCAGACTCTGTGGAGGCCTTGTACATATTTACAAAATCCACTAATCTTAACAAACACAAAGGAAACCTCATTAAATCATTTTACCAATATCGCTGCCAGCATATAGTTAAAAACTGAGAGGACCCGGGAATGAACCCTGTGGAACACCTCAAGAGATCGCAGCCCACAAAGAACAAAATAGAAACTTCTTTAATAAAGATCAAGACAAAAGAAATCAACACCAGAATCTGTAATGCTGGCAGTTATCTGGCTTACTTTATTTAAATGATACAAGTCAACAATGGTGAAATTAAACACCAGAGTAAATATGATGAAAAACAAGACCTACTTTGAAGATATTTCATATTTTAATCAGATCTTTAGTTTACGGTACAATTTTTTGTCAATCAGTGGGTCTGATTATGAAGAGAGAACCCAGCAGAGAGCTCCTGATCTGACTGATCCATTTAGGTAAACTTACACTCTGATAGGTAACAGAGGATTTGTTGTAACACACAAATATGATGAGGTATTGTTCATGGAAATAAAATCACAATGCACCTCATTCACAACAGTTTTATTTTTAATGAAAACAACTTAGTTTCTATCAGCATTAAAAAATAATCCAGTATCAACACATCTAATCAAAGTTTATCAGCGTGATACTTCCTCTAGTTGTGGAGTATTGTGTTGTCTTCTCTCCAGAGGTTTTTGTACAGAGTTGTGGTGTTTCCTGTCACTGTGGGCCTCAGAGCACAGTAGTACACAGCAGAGTCAGTCAGTGCAGCAGAGGAGATCTGTAGATCCAGATGGTTCTTTCCAGACACCTTAGTTGAGAACTCTCAGTCTGATTTGAGAGATTCTGCTGGTCTTGAAGAATTAAGCCCAGAAATATACAGAATAAACTCTGGTGGTTTTCCTGGATGTTGTCGATACCAGAAGAAATGATCCCCACTAGAAACAGTCTTGGAGTATCTGTAGGACAGAGTTATAGTGCTGTCTTCTGAACCGAACACTTCATTCTTGACTGGAGTGAGATCATCACAGATAACACCTGAAGGAACAATAACACTTACTGTCTTAATGTGATTTCCAGTAGGAACAAAGAAGTGCTTCTCATTCAAAATCATCTTTTTTAATGAATAAAGCTCTGATATTCTTAGTGACCTACCTGTTAATTTGAGCAGAAACAAAGTCACAAACTGACTCAAATATACTGAAAGCATCTTTAAACATAAAGAGTCTCCTTTTGTATGAACCATATTTGTGAAAGTTTGTCTTTTTGGTCGTTGAGTCACAGTTTGACTCCTCCCTTTAACCCCTCCCTCCACTCAACTCTACAATCATCTTTGTTTGTCTCTTATGTAGGACTGTACTGTGGCTGAGGAATGAAACCACGCTGCAACAGGTCAAGAGATTTCCATTTGGAGAGACAGGACTCAAATTCAGAATTGATTTAGTTGATATGCTGTAAATTTGCATGGTTCATGTATTTGCTGCACATTTGCTGTTTATGCATTTGTCATGTCTCTCTGTTGCACAGTTTTAGATATGTTTTTAACATGTATATGTTATAGGTCTCAAAATGAGATCCCATAAGCAGATGAGAATTTCTGTATAAACGGAAGAAAAGAATGAGACAGGCAACTGTGCTTCTATTCAGTTCAGCGTCACGCGGTAGAATCTTTATTAAACAGTATTCAAAATAAATGCTTCTTTTTCTGACACTTTGTGTTTTGTTTTCTGTATCTTAATAGTGCTTCATTAATACAGAATTCACAACATCACAAATAATCACAATACCAACTGTCGACCAATTCCATATCTGGTTTTCAAGATAAAACTTATATTTACGCTTTCTACAAAATGATCCAATATGCTACGGGTGTTAAACGACATAAACACACATTTAATCAGCTCTATAACTGAACTAGAGTTTACTTTTACTCTAAAACTACTTGAGGACAATATTAACCTCAGCTGTATAATTTCCCGGGCTATTAAAAGGTAATTGAATGTAACCTCACTCACAGATGTAAATAAAGGGAGACTAGCATGTTGCTCCTAGTACAATAGCTGAAGACTGACAACTGTAACTCCTTATAGCATTGAAACCGTACACATATGACAATAACAACAATATCCATAACCTTCAGAACACTTAATCACACTGTTAATATAATATCTGTTTCGAAATGAGATGTGCAGGAGCTAATTTAAATCAACACAAAAGACACGACGATCGCCGGCGCCATCTTGGCCCGCACGCGGTAACCTTAGCATAGTATCCACTAGTTCACAAACACATAAAGTTCAACTACCTTTACAAATGCGATGTAGAATGTTTCCTTTGTGTTTATCAATATTTATATGAACTTACACATGTGTTTTAACCATACAAACCTGTATAAACAGAAGAAAAGAATGAGACAGGCAACTGTGCTTCTATTCAGTTCAGCTTCACTCGGTAGAATGAGGAGGAAACGAGAGTCCCGTAACGAAGAGAGTCCATGCATGGGAGAAGCCCAGCGCCACACTGCCTCTTGCTGGCGACACTGAAGTGTACTGTTATCTGGCTATTATAGCACATATTAGTGATGATCTTTCCTGGCAATATTATTCCAAAATAAAAACACAGACACATTACATAAAATGTGACGACACATTTTGTGGGCGTCACATATACTTTCTGATACGTGTGACAGCGTCTGGCGTCGGCTTCTTTTTCAGACCTGCACAATGAAAGCGATACTACCTACAGAGGCATCAAACTCATTCTTCATCACACAGACTAATGAAGACAACATTCAACAAATAATTAATCTAATACCTCTCAGGCTAAAGATATGTTTGGATTAGATACTGAATTCATAAATAAGCATTCTTCACTTGTAAAGCCCCTAACACACATCATAGGTGACGGTAAAGTTTTGGGAGCAGTATTTCTAGACCTGAAAGAGGCCTTTGATACTGTAAACCATGACTTGATTTATAATACTCCAAAAAATCTACATTTCTGTAATCAAGCTCTCAGGTGATTTATGTCATATCTGGAATTTTGAAAGCAATGAGTTAAAATCAATAGTTCAATATCATCCCCTCAACACTGTAATGTTGGCGTACCACAAGGCTCCATTCTGGGGCTGCTGCTCTTTTGCCTATACATTAACCAACTACCAGACAGCTGTGAAGATGTTTGTTGCCAGTTGTATGTCGACGATACAATCATCCACGTATCATCAAAGACCCCATGACAGGCTGCTGAGTTGTTAAATAGGCAATTGGTCAGTGTGTCATAACAGATAAAAAGTGACGTCTTAACTCTAAACTGTGCTCCTCCTTGAAATGTAAGAAAAGCTCAAGTTTTGATATTTCAATCAGACTATGAACAGTATGTTTGAACAGTGACTTCCTCTTGTGGATGTTTTTGAGTATTGTGTTGTCTTCTCTCCAGAGGTTTTTGTACAGAGTTGTGGTGTTTCCTGTCACTGTGGGCTTCAGAGCACAGTAGTACACAGCAGAGTCAGTCAGTACAGCAGAGGAGATCTGTAGATCAAGATGTTTTTAATCCTCTCTCATAGTAACAGACAGTCCAGAGACTGGATCTGATATAAGTCGTCCTGTTGATGAGTGAGAGATGATGAACTGTGGTTGTTTTCCTGGATGTTGTCGATTCCAGAAGACAGACTCACCAGTTGACAGTTCAGGGTAACTGTAGGACAGAATAACAGTGCTGCCTTCTAAACTGGACTCTTCATTCTGAACTGGAGTGAGTCCTTCACAGCTGACACCTAAAAAATAAAACAACAGTTATTTTATTTTCAAAAAGGTTATTTATAAATCACAATCATATTTGATTGAATCTAGTCTGTATTTCTGCATTCCATCTACAATACCTGTTAGACATAGTTGAGAGCATGTACATGTTAAAGTGGAAGGATTGTTGTAATAAGTGAAATATGTCACACTGGCCATGTCTCACATACCTGTGACAGCTGATAACAAAAATATAGCAGTGAGTTTGTCCATGTTTGCAGAGCTGAGAAGCTATAACTGAGAGATCAGGAGGAATCAGTTTAGTGAGTTTTGTTTGGTCTGATGTTCACAGCAGTAATCAAACAGTTCTGTTATAAAACATCTGCTCAGTCAGGAGGAGGAGACTCATCTGTTGGTTACATTTCTGAAGCTCTTCATAACAACTGTCTCAAGAGAGAGGAGAATCTAGACTGTGTGATCACAGACCAAAACATTTTAACAGCGTGGGACTCCCTCTATTGAATGTTGTGGAGTATTGCGTTGTCTTCTCTCCAGAGGTTTTTGTACAGAGTTGTGGTGTTTCCTGTCACTGTGAGCTGCAGAGCACAGTAGTACACAGCAGAGTCAGTCAGTGCAGCAGAGGAGATCTCCAGATGAAACTCATTAGATTGTTTGTCATGTCTTGTAGACAACTTCTCAGTTTTTTCTGAATATCCTCCTATGAGAAGTTGTGGAGATGAACCTGATTTCTGCTGATACCAGTAGAGGTAGTTGGCAGAGCCTGAATAGTTGCAGGAGAGAGTCACATTTTCTCCATCAACAGCCATCATTACCTCTCTGAATGGTGTCACTAATTCCTCAGAGGATCCTAAAGAGAAAGACATATATTTCACTGTGACTGTAGTTGTCTATCTGGACACACATGTTTCATGTCCTAGATCTTATTACATCTTCTTAGTACTTACCAGTATGAACAAATACTATCATCATCCAAACCAAAGGAAGCTGCATCGTTGTTCCTGTGATAAATGAACAGTAGAGAGAACACAGCAGCTCTTCTGTTCCAAAGTGACACTGTTCATATTCATTTGTGTAGCTCCTCCTCTTCACACTAACATCTCAAATGTAGTAACATAGGGGCATCTATGACTGGAATTAGACAAGATCTGTTCATCAATAACAACAACAAAAGAAACTAGACTAATTTATTTTAAATCAAAATCAACTTGCAAATAAAAAGGCCGGGCCTATAACTCAACCCTGTTGTACACCACAAGAAATCACAGCCAAAGAAGAACGTGTTTATCAAAGACAGAACAAAATAAACTCACTTCTAATTTTGTCGTTCCAACTGTTTATGGTGGTACTTTATTCTAATGATTTGATCCAGATTAAATATGATGACAAACCATCACATCATATTAACTTTTTGTATATTAAGAGCTTCATTTAAATCTATAGTTTGCAAACTAAATTCATGTTACATTCAAACAGTTCTGTATATGTGGAGAGCACCTATCAGAGATCTTCTTTATCATCACTACAAAACAGTCAAGCCTACATCTCCATACCTACAGTTGATGTTTCACAGTCAGTGACTCCCTCTAGTGGATGTTGTGGAGTATTGTGTTGTCTTCTCTCCAGAGGTTTTTGTACAGAGTTGTGTTGTTTCTTGTCACTGTGGGCTGCAGAGCACAGTAGTACACAGCAGAGTCATTCAGTGCAACAGAGGAGATGTTCATGTTGATTTCTTTTTTCTCCACTGAAATCTTTAATCCTGATCTAAGTGCATTTCCTATCGTTCCTGAAGCGCCGTGACCAACAAGGAGCTGTGGTTGTTTTCCTGGATGTTGTCGATACCAGAAGAAATAATTACTAGTTGACAGTTCAGGGTAACTGTAGGACAGAATAACAGTGCTGCCTTCTAAACTGTACTCTTCATTTTTAACCGGAATGAGCTCTTCATAGCTGAAATCTAAAAAGAAAGAGAAATTATACAAAATCGTGTGTTATTGAAATTCAACTCTTAATGCAACATAATCCATCACACCCCAAAAAACTATTGTTTTAATTCAACTTCTTTTAAAATGTAAATACATATTATATCCCTAAACACCCCACATTTTCCTTTACATACATACCTATGAGAGCTGAGAAGAACAAAATAACAGTAAGTTGTTCCATGTTTGTAGAGGTGAGATGCTGTAACTGAATGTTCAGTATGATTCAGTTTTGTGAGTAGAGTTTGGTCTGATGTTCACAGCTGGAATCAAACAGTTCTCTGTCATCAAACACCTCTGCAAGGTTTTATCACAACTGTATCATGAATGAAATAATCATAGCTTTATCAGTGTGTGACTCCCTCTAGTGGATGTTGTGGAGTATTGTGTTGTCTTCTCTCCAGAGGTTTTTGTACAGAGTTGTGGTGTTTCCTGTCACTGTGGGCTGCAGAGCACAGTAGTACACAGCAGAGTCAGTCAGTGCAGCAGAGGAGATCTCCAGATTTACTCGTTTCTCCGTTTTGTTAATGTAAGCTGAGAAATCAGAATCTGTTGGATGAATCGTTCCTCCCTCTGTGATGTAGAGCAGGAACTCTGGTCTGGATCTCTGGTTTTGTCTGTACCACTGGATGTTGTAGATTCGACCATCATATGTACAGGTCAGGTTGATGTTTCCTCCCTCTTCAACCTTTTCTTCAGTTGTTTCTGGGTTTATGCTGTTCATGGAGCCCAGGGCTGCAAAACAAGTATTATACATGTCTGTTAGTCTGCAAGAGATTCAGACATCAAGAGACTGAAAATCAGTCCTCTACTTCATCAGTCATCTTTGATCATTTTGAGATTCATGAAGAAAACAAAAGTCTTTTTCTATCAGTGGAATTTGTAGCTCCCACAGATAAACATCTACTTTGAAATAGTTGTTCAGATATCTGGTCTAAACAGCAGGTGAAATTAGAGTTTGATGTGTGTTGTAACACTCACCTATAAAGTGAGAGCAAAGTAAAAAGAGGTAAAGCAGCATGTCTTTGGAGTTGTTGAAGACAAACAGACAGCAGATGAGTAATGTTCTTCTAAACTAAACAGCCTCTGTGCTGCACAGATGTTCTCCTCTACTTTGACACGATTTTAATTTGACTTCCTCAAACTTTTCTGCTCTGGAGATACAGACAATCTCATTGGTTTGCCTCAGTGGGCGGGGCCAGATGAACACCTTACCACCTAACTTGAACTTGTTTTTAACTGGAGGCCATTGTGAGTTCTCCCACATTTACAGAGGTGAGGTGCTGTAAAGGAAGAACTAGTTTGAGTTGGTGTTGAGTTGTTCAGTCTGATGTTCACAGCTTGATTAAAAGAGTTCTTAATCAATCTTTATTTGTATAGCACCAATTCATAACAAATGTTATCTGAAGACACTTTACAAAAGAGCAGGTAAAAGACCATACTCATTGTTATGTTACAATGACCAAGTTCTCTGTCATAAGGCTCCTCTGCAGTCAGTAGGAGGAGACTCATATCAAATCATTTTCATTTCTGAAGAGTTTTATCACAACTGTATCATGTAGAATCTAGACTGTATCAACATATACAACTAAAGTCTATCAGTGTGTGACTCCCTCTAGTGGATGTTGTGGAGTATTGTGTTTATATCAAAGAAACTGAGTTCATACCAAGACACACAGCAGCCAGCAACACTGAGATAACCAGAGACATCATATCTGCAGTGTTAATAACTCTGAGTTACAGAGAGTATACAGAAGGCTGTGATCTCTGTGTTTAGTCCACATCAACACTAAGTTAGAGGATTAGAAGGAGGAGCCTGATCACAGAGACAGGTCTCATTCACAGCCCTGTGTTATTCCCCGACTGACAACTTTACACTGAACATCTTTTACTGACACTCTGCTAACTTTTAATGATCTGTCTTCTAAGTTACCCTCCTGACCGAATCCAGTTTATAGTAAGTGACTCCGTCTAGTGGATGTTGTGGAGTATTGTGTTGTCTTCTCTCCAGAGGTTTTTGTACAGAGTTGTGGTGTTTCCTGTCACTGTGGGCCTCACAGCACAGTAGTACACAGCAGAGTCAGTCAGCTGAAGCTTCTGGATCTTCAGAGGAATTGATGTCCCGTTTATTGTAGCTTTAAATCTCTCTCCTGAGATCCCAGGAGCATTTTCTGAAAAGCCTGCATTGCCTCTCCAAAGGTACCTTGGGATTTCACCCATTTCTTGTTTGTACCAGAACAAATAGAGGGTCGTTGAAGTCTCAAACTGACAATCAAGTGTGACTGTGTCTCCTTCAGAAGCAAAGACATCTTGTGTTGGCTGGATCACTCTGTCTTCTCCTTTACACTCTGAGAAGAGAACAGAAAGAGGAAGAGATTAATTTTTGCCAAAAATACTCACTAGGTTAAAAAAGTTACGTAGCTAGAGAATCAGACACACAAACATGTACAGAGTAATCAGAATATGTTCTTTGACTCTCACCAAAGAAAAGAGCAGCCAGAATAATCCACAGCCAAAGTCTCATCTCTACAACAAGGTTTAAACCAACAGGAGGAACTCTCTGATGTTCAACATTCAGTCTGTGATTTGTTTTCTTCTCAACAACAGTTTTTATTTCAAGAAGGGTTGAACTCATTGCTGCAGTAGTAATGCCGCCCTCTGGTGGAGATTGAAATTGCAGTTTTAACATTTAGGAAATGCTCCCAGCAGCAGGTTGTCATCATGTCAGCTTGTGTTTCTGTACAGAGTTGTAGTGTTTTCTGTTTTCTGGCATCCTGGTCCAAAGAGACGTTGTTGTCGGGAACATCCTGATGCAACCGCATTTTAATGACGCACATCAAGCTGCACTCCCGATACTCCCTCTGAGTCTGACAGTAAAGTACTAGAAAGTAAAAAAACAAACAGGAGCAACTGCAACAGGCAGCCTGTGCACTGTCATCAGCAGCTGTAACCACAGAGACTCTGATCAAACAGGAATCATCAGAATCCATCTGACATGAAGCTGTGGTTTGAATCCCACTTCCCTCCTCTTTGAAGAGTAGTCAGATATCTGTGTTCAGGTTTTTGTACAGCCTCTTCTACACTTTGTATCACTGTGTTTCTAAAGCACAGTAGTAGAGAGCTGTGTCTTCAGGGGTTAGCTTTCTAATGGTCAGTTCAGTTGAGCTGCGTGATGTTTGAGATTCATATCGTTTATCTGGAATATATTTATCATTGCTATAACCTCTTGCTCCTTTCCAGAGTATAAACTGAGGTGCCTGGAGGTCAGAATGATGTCTGTACCAGTAGAGGTAAACATTCTGGTATGTTGTCTCATAGTTACATCTGAGTGTGACAGATTCTCCTTCTGTTCCTCTGACTTCATCGACTGCAGGATAGATTTTGTCTCCAGCTGTTAGTCCTGTAAAACGTAGAGAAAATGAAGCCATTAGATTAAATATTGTTCAAGAGACTGAGAAGATGAGACAGTGGAAAATATCAGTTGTTCAGTCTTACTGCAAGAACAAAATAATTCAAATGTTCATAGATTTCTGCTCAGAACTTAAAAACACTGAAGACATGTTGTGCTTTATATCTTACCAAAGAAAAGAGCAGCCAGAATAATCCAAAGCCAAATTTCCATTTCTAAAACCAGGTTTAAATCAACAGGAGGAACTCTCTGATGTTCAATGTTCACTGTGTTGAAGTGTTCTCTTTACAGCAGCAGCTGGTATTAATATAATGTTTGAACACAGTAGTTCATTACCTGGTCAATAATGTCTCCCCCTGGAGGAATTGTAAAAATGTAGTGCAGAAATTCTAGAAGTGACATCCTGGAACGCGTCTCTGAACTGCATACTGGAACACATTTAAAATGTTCTGAACCTGATGCACATGTTAATGAATTTATATATAATCCATTCTTACTATTATTACACAAATGAAAATAGATCAAATCATTTTTAAAATATCAAAGTCAACACATAAAGAAGAAATGAGGACACAGGGTTGAACCATGTGGTACACAGTAATCAATCATGTGTTTCTAGATGTTTACAGGGATAATTTATTCAGAAATTTGATACCAAACTATCGATGAATTGCCCTAAAGAATTAATATGAAAAAGCAACATATCAGACGTACTGTTCAGATATTGTATATTTATGTCAAGTATTGTTTGGATATTCTGAAATACTTTAATCCTGGGGCCTGTTTCAGTAAGCAGGTTTTTAACAAACACTGAGTCAGTTAACCATGACATGAGGGAAACTGGGTTTTCCTCATTCTTTCATTCAGTTCGTATCACGTGAATATTAGTGAAGATTCACCGCTTTGTCTGAATAAAAATCCAGGTTGTTTTAATGTTATATGTTAGGAAGGCTATAGCGTATAAAAAGAACATTTGATAATGCACTTTCAAATGAATTAGGCTAAGTTTACTTTGTCAAATATGATTAAAATAAGGTTGGCTCCCACCATGAGCCTAGTTTGTTCTTATAGCCTATTTCATTTAGAGCTGTTTTAAAGTCGCTTTTCTCCTGCTTAATTGCATCTTCATGTCAATAAATGTTAGTTTAAACACCATTACACTGGTTTTTATCTGCAAAACTATTATTCTGATTAAATATTAGATGAATAGACTTCATTACATGCTGACGCGAGCAGCAGTTTTCTCCTTCACCACTTCTTTCTCTCCT
>NC_089198.1:791692-816692 GCF_963930695.1 Labrus bergylta | reverse complement strand
TCATCATCATCATCATCATCACCATCATCATCACCTTCATCAGCCTGTTCTGAGCAGGGCTGAAATAGAGGGGTTTATAGACATGATCAAATACAGGATCAGAGTGGATTTAGAACAAGAAACTTCACACACATGTTGAAGAGGAGCTCTGAGACGTATTTACACTGAAGAAGAGGAAGAAGAAGAGGATATGAGACCTTTAAAGTAACCAATAGAATGAACAAATATGGATCCCTAAGGGGACATGGGCAAAAATTGAACAACTGAACATTTCTGAACGTTTTAATGTGCAGACGGTTCAGAATGAAAAGAATCTGACTCTGAGCCGTGAATCCGTCTTTAGTGTGAGCTGAGCCCTGACTGCCCTCTGTGTGTCTCTGTGTGCACTGAAAGGAGCTCTTTGAGCGACTCCTGGACGCCACACGAGCTGAACACAGCGTTTTGTCTGAGCGTGAAAAGGCGGGCAGAACATTTCATTCAAACGGAGAGAGAGAGAGCCGAGCTGAGGAGAGGTTACTGCAGGTCATCCTCAGGAAGCTGGAGAAAAACAAGGAGACTTTAAACGCCTCGTCTAACATCAATGAAACTTTGATTTCTTTAGATTTCTTCCCCTGTTCTTCGTCTTTTCTTTAAGAAAAAAACACCTCTTTGAAACGACGACGCCAAAGCCGACACTGCTCTCTGTTTTTTTTCGCCCAAATCTCCGGAGAGAGCCGAGGGTGGCAGACAACGATTTCAGCCAAAAACAGAAAGCTTTTGTTGTGGGTCGGCTGCTCATTTACACGGCAACGGCGTTTTGTGTGACTGAAAACATAAAGTCTTGGAAACAGGTTCCAACGGGTTCAGGAGTGCAAACTTTAAAAAAAAACTGTGTGAGTGTGTCATCATTCTGAGCAGCATGACAGGAAACGAGTCATCAGGATGTCATCGTCTGCTGCTGAGTGTTAACAGTTTGTTTCAGATCTCAGGTGACCACATATGAACGGGGTCCACGTGTCTGGACAGGAACTGCTCTAATGAAGACACCTTCCTGATGCATTATGGGAGGTTTCCTGTCCAGGCCTGATGTTCTCTCTCAGACTATCAGAGGAATTTAAACACCACTGGGAGTCTCTGGAGTTCAGCAGTTTGAGTTTTAAGTTTAAGTAGATGTGGTGCAGCAGCTTGGTGTGAGAGACCCACTGAGACCAGGAGGGTCCACCGAGACCAGGAGGGTCCACCGAGACCAGGAGGGTCCTGCAGCAATACAAGAAAATAAAAGAAATATAACACAGTTCAACCAAACACAGATACAGTCATAGACACACTCCAATGCCAGCTCGCTTTCCTTAAGACACGAGCTCTTTAAAAACGCTGTTTGATACAAGACAAGGCTATGAAGGAGTATTAAAGCATGTTAAGGGGAAAGAAATCTGAGATTTCATGAGTAAAGCTGTCAATTTACCGGAATAAAGTTATACATTTACGAGAATCAAGTTGTAAATTTACCAAAATAAAGTTATAAATTTAGGAGAGAATAAAGTCGTAAATCTACAAGAATAAAAGTCATAAATTAACAGGATTTTTAAATTGTAGTTTTTACCAGAATAACGTTGTAATCTCGCGTGAATAAAGTCCTACATTTATAAATTAAAGTCATAGTTTTACGTGATTTAAGTTTAATTTACAGGGCTGAATAAATGTGACACCTGGAGCAGGTCCAACAGTTAAACTGACCCAGTGTGGTTCAACCCATTAACTGACCCGGGTCAGGTTAATCCGGCACTGTGTGAATGTCTAACCCGGTTTACAGATACCTTAAATAGCCTCAAGTCACCAGGAGGGATTTTACTTTGAAGGTCCCAGCCGGACGCGGGGTGTGTGACTCTCCGTTGTGTATTCATGTTGTGATTTATTGAGGACTCGCGGGTCCGTCTCCCCGGGCGCTCACACAAACATGTCCCCGCTGCTGCTGCTCCTGCTCGGCCTGCTCTCCCTGCTGCTCGGCCTGCTCCGCCGGAGGAAGAGGTCAGTTCTCCCGCTACACACACACAGAAGTACCGCAGAAAAACGGAGATTCTACCGGACACAACCTCAGTCCGTGTAGGCTCCGGTACTGTTATCAGCTACATGAAGTGTCAGAGGAAAAGAAGAGCGGTATCATCTGCGTTATGGAGTTAAAATGTCTGAATTAAAGTACTAAATGTAGTTAAAGTATCACCGGATGAATTCAGCTGTAGTTTAAAACTCATTCCAGTAGAGTAGAATAACAGATCAGAGCAAATCACTGCTAGAGCTGCTTTTTTAAATATCTCATTTATAATTTAGTAAATGAGAAAACCTTGTTTTTTCTTTTAACAATAAAGATCTGAAGAATAGTTTTTAAAGGGTAACTTTTTACATGCCAGACAAATATATTAAAGTATTAAAGGAGCAGTCTGTAACTCTGCCCCCTAGTGTTTAAAATGGGTACTGCAGTCCAAATTCTAAACATCATAGAGAGCTGTCCCCCCCCCCCTCACTCAGGTCACCATGTGGTGGACTCTGAAGCTTCAGTGTTTATCCAGCTCTGCATGGGTCTGTAAACCTTTCTGTGTTCTAACCTCTCTCCATTTTTCAAAAGCATCTCCAATATTGATCCTAGTTTGAGCACGTTTCTGCTCGTGGAGCTGACGTAACTTACTGTAATGTCACAGACAATAAGCTAACGTCACAGACAATAAGCTAACGTCACAGACAATAAGCTAACGTCACAGACAATAAGCTAACGTCACAGACAATAAGCTAACGTCACAGACAATAAGCTAACGTCACAGACAATAAGCTAACGTCACAGACAATAAGCTAACGTCACAGACAATAAGCTAACGTCACAGACAATAAGCTAACGTCACATACAATAAGCTAACGTCACAGACAATAAGCTAACGTCACAGACAATAAGCTAACGTCACAGACAATAAGCTAACGTCACAGACAATAAGCTAACGTCACAGACAATAAGCTAACGTCACATACAATAAGCTAACGTCACGCACAGTAAGCTAACGTCACGCACTGTAAGCTAACGTCACAGACAATAAGCTAACGTCACAGACAATAAGCTAACGTCACGCACTGTAAGCTAACGTCACGCACTGTAAGCTAACGTCACAGACAATAAGCTAACGTCACGCACTGTAAGCTAACGTCACGCACTGTAAGCTAACGTCACAGACAATAAGCTAACGTCACGCACTGTAAGCTAACGTCACAGACAATAAGCTAACGTCACAGACAATAAGCTAACGTCACAGACAATAAGCTAACGTCACAGACAATAAGCTAACGTCACAGACAATAAGCTAACGTCACAGACAATAAGCTAACGTCACAGACAATAAGCTAACGTCACAGACAGTAAGCTAACGTCACAGACAGTAAGCTAACGTCACAGACAATAAGCTAACGTCACGCACTGTAAGCTAACGTCACGCACTGTAAGCTAACGTCACAGACAATAAGCTAACGTCACGCACTGTAAGCTAACGTCACAGACAATAAGCTAACGTCACAGACAATAAGCTAACGTCACGCACTGTAAGCTAACGTCACAGACAATAAGCTAACGTCACGCACTGTAAGCTAACGTCACGCACTGTAAGCTAACGTCACGCACTGTAAGCTAACGTCATGTACTGTAAGCTAACGTCACAGACAATAAGCTAACGTCACGCACTGTAAGCTAACGTCACATACAATAAGCTAACGTCACGCACTGTAAGCTAACGTCACGCACTGTAAGCTAACATCATGTACTGTAAGCTAACGTCACATACAATAAGCTAACGTCACGCACTGTAAGCTAACGTCACATACAATAAGCTAACGTCACGCACTGTAAGCTAACGTCACAGACAATAAGCTAACGTCATGTACTGTAAGCTAACATCATGTACTGTAAGCTAACCTAACGTTCTATAATGTCAAAGACAATAAGCTAACGTCACTTACATTAAGCTAACGTCACGCACTGTAAGCTAACGTCACGCACTGTAAGCTAACGTCACGCACTGTAAGCTAACGTCATGTACTGTAAGCTAACGTCATGTACTGTAAGCTAACCTAACATTCTATAATGTCACAGACAATAAGCTAACGTCACATACCATAAGCTAACGTCACTTACATTAAGCTAACGTCACATACAATAAGCTAACGTCACAGACAATAAGCTAACGTCACAGACAATAAGCTAACGTCACAGACAATAAGCTAACGTCACAGACAGTAAGCTAACGTCACAGACAGTAAGCTAACGTCACAGACAATAAGCTAACGTCACAGACAGTAAGCTAACGTCACAGACAATAAGCTAACGTCACAGACAGTAAGCTAACGTCACAGACAGTAAGCTAACGTCACGTACTGTCATGTAACTCATCTCAGAGAGAGCCTGATATAACCCTCTTGTAGATCTTATGAGGCTGTAGACCTTCTGAGGGTCCTGACCCTCATGTTGGGACCCTGGGAAACTTCAAATCTTTCACTGTTGGATGTCTTCTGTAGTTTCAGTTTAGTTTGGGGGGGTTTCCTGACTTCAGAGGATTTTCTCTTCTTAATGTGGACCAGCTGTCCTCAAACACACTCAGGTTTCTGTTTCTCACTCTGTTCCTCTTTGTTTCCCGTGTTTCACTGTTTACTGAAGAAAACTTCATCTAGTTGAGTTTATGATAGAAACAGAAGAGAAGAAATAACACAAACCAAAGGAATGAATGCATCTGTAATCCCCCCCCCCCCCCTCAGAGTCTTAAAAGCACCTACCTTCTCTGGTCCAAACAAAGGAAGGAGGACATACTGGCTGCTGCATTGTTGTCAGAGAAGATGTTTCCTTAATGATCAGATAGTAAGATACCTTTATCATCTCACTCTCTACACATCTCACTGAGTGGACCTTTAATGTTTGATTCTGTTAGGAGCTGATGTGGGTGCTTTCAGGTGAAATGTTGCAATATTTAATGTTCTCCTTCAGCTCCGTTGAGAACAAGCTCAAACATGTGTCTGACGTAACTGACTCTCAGTTTGTCTCTGATCACACACTAAAGGGCCGAAATATTTACCCACACATTCAGCGCTCCACTTTACAGCTGGCGATTGCTCACTCATCAATCAGCGGTTTGTTCATCGGATTACGTCAGAGGAACGTGTCTTAACCACTTGAGCAGTTGTTTTTTATAGATGATTTCCTCATGTTTGTTGAAGAACCTGATCCATTACATTTTGTGGATTAAAACATTGAATCATTGGTGAAGAAAGGTTTAGATCCTTTTCCTGACTAACTGATCCAGGTCTAGTTCAGGTCTCATTGAGCTTTGGTTCAGTTTGGGAGACTATTCAGATATTAACATCCTGATCAGTTGTCCTTTTTTCAGACTTCTTCATCTATTCATGTCGGCTTACGGTCCTGTTTAAAGTTTAGCAGCTGGACGACGGAATTATATGAACTTTAGATTTTGTTTTGAGGTACCCGGTCAGAGTTTTCAAGGAACCATTTTGATGTCTGTTTGAGGTACTTCTTTTGTTTTCTTTTTAAGCTTCCCTTCAACAGCGGGTTTAGGGTACCCTCTTAAGATTCAGGATCAGTTTGGGGAACCATCTAGCGTTTTTTTTTCAGGTACCCCTTTTTGCATCTGTTTGATTGTTTTTAAGAAGTGATTCCTCCTGTGTTTCCACTCCTCTTTGGTTTAGTTTGAAGTTACCGTCCGTGTCTTTTTTAGGAACCCTAATCCTTCTGTTTTAAAGTATCTTTAAGCAGCTGGTCTTAAGTCCTGGTTGAGGTTCCCTTTCTGTTTTAAGGAACCATTGAGTCCGTTGGCGTTACCCTTTTGTGTCTGTTAAAAGATAGAAAACCTTTGACTTGATTTGACCGTATCAAGGAGCCTGAAACCATCAGCATGTTGAGTTTATTCAAACAGAACAAAGTCTGAGTGGTTTTATGACTTCACTACGGATCGATTCATTATTGATGTGGTCGCAAAAAGACACGATGTTCCTGTGATGAAGAGTCACGTTTAGATTAGTGGGTCGACACACACAAACACACACGATCAGGTTTATGAAGACATAATCTGGATCGTCTCCAGGACTCCTGGACCCCGTGAACAGAGCTCACATTAGGCCCCTCCCCCACAACCTCAGCAGACCCTGAGATATTACTATGACCACACCTCCATCACACATGAGCCATTAAAAGATTCAGGCCATAGTCCGCACGCCAAGTCAACAACAACACCAGGCGATCTCCTCACAGGTCGAAGCAGCTCACTCAGAGACAACATGCTGCGACATGTGAACATTTTCCTCTGCGATGACCATTTCATTTTCAAAATTGTCCCGTCAACACGAAATCCAACCGGGTCTCTTCCTAAACCAAAGACTCCGGCGTTGGGGTTTGTGTGGTCAGAGTGTCATATGAAGCAGCAGTGACCTCCGTCATCCAATCAGGCGTCTCTGTAACTGTGTGTGTGTGTGTGTGTGTGTGTGTGTGTGTGTGTGTGTGTGTGTGTGTGTGTGTGTGTGTGTGTGTGTGTGTGTGTGTGTGTGTGTGTGTGTGTGTGTGTGTGTGAGCACACTTGCGTTCAGTTTTGCTGGCGGTGGATAGTTTCGTGACGAGAACGTGACGATACATCGCCATATCGACTTTTTGAACACAGCCCAATCCATCCATTTATTATCACAGGAGTCGATCCCAGCTGTCATTGGTCAAGAGGCGGGGTTACACCCTGGACTGTTCACCAGCCAATCACAGGGCTGACATGTAGAGACAGACAACCAGCCACACTCACATTCACACCTACAGACAGTTTAGAGTCAGCAGTTAACCTAACGAGCATGTCTTTGGACTGTGGGAGGAAGACGGAGAACCAGGAGAGAACTTCATCTGTTGTTTGTTTTTTAAAGTTTTTTAAAGAATATTTTTATTGAATTTTCAACAATAGTACACAGAAATAATCACAGTCACACACAAAAAAAGGAAGAACAGCAGAAGAGAGAAATATAAATAAAAGTGACAGAGGAGCGTTGTTGTGCATATGTTGCAGTATACTAAAGTATGTTTATCTGGTTTTAAATAGAAACTGATCCAGGACTTTAAAAACATTCATGTGAATATGTGTAGACTTGTTTTTAACACGGGGGGGGGGTATTATCAGATGTGAGCAATAATCTGACACACACACACACAGACACACACACACACACACACACACAGACACACACACAGACACACACACACACACACAGACACAGACACACACACAGACACACACACACACACACAGACACACACACAGACACACACACACACACACACACACAGACACACACACACACACACACACACACACACACACACACACACACACACACACACACACACACACACACACACACACCACATCCGTCCTCCTGAGAACAAAGAGATAACAGAGAGGGAGAGTTCCTGCTTCACAATCTCTTCCAAAGTCCACTATGACTCAGCACAGAAACACTCTGACACACTTAACTGTGTCTTTAAACTTCATCATGTTTTTAAGATCTCAAACACAAAGACTTCTAAAGGCAGACGACATGAAACATCATCCAGAATCTCCTCAAACAGATGAACTGCTGATGGCTTACAAACAGACTATCCACATCACGTTATCAGTGTTTGACGCTCTCTTAGCTTCAAATACTCGGGTTTGTTAAGGTGAGGGGGCGGAGCCTGAGTACAGCGGGCAGCAGGAGGAGTCGTCGATGGTTTGTGTGTTAATGTCACTACGACATGTTTGAGGATGTTTACACTGGGGTTGTCATTATATTATATTTTTATGATTCCAGTAAACGATATCTGAACACCTGTTTGAAACCAACACACACAGAAGTCCTACTCAGCCAACGTTCAGCGAGCAGTAAAGAGTAAGAGAAACTCCGCCCCATGTGAATGATGTCATGGCTCCGCCTACTCGCTCGACGTGAATGTTTCAGACTGTCACCTGCTGCGGTCACACATCCAATCCCCCCCCCCGACATCACAGTCTGCTCAGAGTGCGAGTTACAAACGCTGGTCGTGTCGATACATTTTCAGGAGTTGAGTTTTGTGAAACAGTTTTCTCTTTTCTCTCGGCTGCAGGAGAGAAGGCGAGCCTCCGCTGATTAACGGATGGATTCCTTACATCGGAAAAGCGCTGGAGTTTGGACAAGACGCCAACAGATTCCTGGACAAACATAAGAGGAAGTTCGGAGACATTTTTACAGTGCAGATGGCAGGTTGGTACGGAACAACACATCAGGGCTACAAGAGGCTAGCTAGGCTAATCACAGAAAAACCTGCTTTTATTTTGAAAGAAAAGGGGAAATCCTGGTAGATTGAAAGTTATGTCATTATCTCATTAACCACTCAAATGGAACTGTCTACAATGTTTTCAATCACTGCAGGAACAAGAAGAATCGAGACTTCTTAACTCAAGAAAACATCTATTTTACGAAACAAGATTTAGACGTGATGCTAAATCTGTTAGCCCATTAATGACATTTTCCATTAAGTGTTAGCATCAAGCTAAAAAACTAGGATGTACATCTCGGTCCATCTGTGAGAAAATGAGTCACTGGCAGTCATTCAAATGTTTACGTTGACGTTCAAAAAGTAATTTTACTTGAAATGAACATCCCTACTTTAACGTGTTCACGCCGTTAACGCCGACAGACATGGTTAAAGTAGAAAGCGTGAAGTTATTGAGGTTATGAATCCAACGCTGCCCTCACTCAGGTGTCTCCTCCCTGCAGGTAAATACATGACCTTCGTCATGGACCCGTTACTCTTTCCAAACATCATCAAACATGGCCGCCAGCTCGACTTCCACGAGTTCTCCAACAAGGTGGCGCCGATGACCTTCGGCTACCCGCCCACCAACAGTGGGAAGTTCCCGCACATGCAGGAACAGATCAGCCGCTCCTTTCAGCTCCTCCAGGGGGACAACCTGACTGTCCTGACAGAGAGCATGATGGGTAATCTCATGCTGCTGCTCCGTCAGGATTACCTGGGGGAGGGGACGGGGCGGGAAGGCTGCTGGAGGAAGAGCAGGATGTACGAGTTCTGTAACTCTCTGATGTTCGAGGCCACTTTCCTCACTATGTATGGCCGGCCGGTGACGGCGCCGAGGCACAGCGGGACAAGCGATCTGCGTGAGGACTTTGCCAGGTTTGATTCCATGTTTCCTCTGCTAATAGCTCAGATACCCATCGGGCTGCTGAGGCGCACCAAGACCATCCGGCAGAAACTCATCAACTACTTCCTGCCGCACAGGATGTCGTGCTGGTCCCACACCTCGCAGTTCATCAAGAGACGGTCGGAGGTGCTCGAACAGTACGACACGCTAAGGGACACCGACAAAGCAGGTACACACGTTCAAAACCAGTTCAATAAAGACCTCCAGGAATCTGTAACATATGATAACTAATTATCAGCATGGCTCGACTTCTGCTGCTCATACCTGGACTAATCTGTGTCTGTTATAACTTCTGCTTTGACTCCATGAACAATCAAGTAAAGAATTTTAAATTGAAATGTTGTCCATTTTCAACAAACATTTGAGGGAGGAGTTAGCAGGTGTTCATAGTGTGTCCATCCATCATTTTCCAATCCATTCATCCATCCATCATTTTCCAATCCATTCATCCATCCATCATTTTCCAATCCATTCATCCATCCCTCATTTTCCAATCCATTCATCCACCTATCATTTACCAATCCATTCATCCATCCCTCATTTACCAATCCATTCATCCATCCATCATTAACCAATCCATTCATCCATCCATCATTTACCAATCCATTCATCCATCCCTCATTTACCAATCCATTCATCCATCCATCATTTACCAATCCATTCATCCATCCATCATTTACCAATCCATCCATCCATCCCTCATTTACCAATCCATTCATCCATCCATCATTTACCAATCCATTCATCCATCCCTCATTTACCAATCCATTCATCCATCCATCATGTACCAATCCATTCATCCATCCCTCATTTACCAATCCATTCATCCATCCATCATTTACCAATCCATTCATCCATCCCTCATTTACCAATCCATCCATCCATCATTTACCAATCCATTCATCCATCCCTCATTTACCAATCCATTCATCCATCCATCATTTACCAATCCATTCATCCATCCATCATTTACCAATCCATTCATCCACCTATCATTTACCAATCCATTCATCCATCCCTCATTTACCAATCCATCCATCCCTCATTTACCAATCCATCCATCCATCATTTACCAATCCATTCATCCATCCATCATTTACCAATCCATTCATCCATCCATCATTAACCAATCCATTCATCCACCTATCATTTACCAATCCATTCACCCATCCATCATTTACCAATCCATTCATCCATCCCTCATTTTCCAATCCATTCATCCACCTATCATTTACCAATCCATTCATCCATCCCTCATTTACCAATCCATCCATCCATCATTTACCAATCCATTCATCCATCCCTCATTTACCAATCCATCCATCCATCATTTACCAATCCATTCATCCATCCATCATTAACCAATCCATTCATCCATCCATCATTTACCAATCCATTCATCCATCCCTCATTTACCAATCCATTCATCCATCCATCATTTACCAATCCATTCATCCATCCATCATTTACCAATCCATCCATCCATCCCTCATTTACCAATCCATTCATCCATCCATCATTAACCAATCCATTCATCCATCCCTCATTTACCAATCCATTCATCCATCCCTCATTTACCAATCCATTCATCCATCCATCATTAACCAATCCATTCATCCATCCCTCATTTACCAATCCATTCATCCATCCATCATTTACCAATCCATTCATCCATCCCTCATTTACCAATCCATCCATCCATCATTTACCAATCCATTCATCCATCCCTCATTTACCAATCCATTCATCCATCCATCATTTACCAATCCATTCATCCATCCATCATTTACCAATCCATCCATCCATCCCTCATTTACCAATCCATTCATCCATCCATCATTAACCAATCCATTCATCCATCCCTCATTTACCAATCCATTCATCCATCCCTCATTTACCAATCCATCCATCCATCATTTACCAATCCATTCATCCATCCCTCATTTACCAATCCATTCATCCATCCATCATTTACCAATCCATTCATCCATCCATCATTTACCAATCCATCCATCCATCCCTCATTTACCAATCCATTCATCCATCCATCATTAACCAATCCATTCATCCATCCCTCATTTACCGATCCATTCATCCATCCATCATTTACCAATCCATTCATCCATCCCTCATTTACCAATCCATCCATCCATCATTTACCAATCCATTCATCCATCCATCATTTACCAATCCATTCATCCATCCCTCATTTACCAATCCATTCATCCATCCATCCATCATTTACCAATCCATTCATCCATCCATCATTAACCAATCCATTCATCCATCCCTCATTTACCAATCCATTCATCCATCCATCATTTACCAATCCATTCATCCATCCATCATTAACCAATCCATTCATCCACCTATCATTTACCAATCCATTCATCCATCCCTCATTTACCAATCCATCCATCCCTCATTTACCAATCCATCCATCCATCATTTACCAATCCATTCATCCATCCATCATTTACCAATCCATTCATCCATCCATCATTAACCAATCCATTCATCCACCTATCATTTACCAATCCATTCACCCATCCATCATTTACCAATCCATTCATCCATCCCTCATTTTCCAATCCATTCATCCACCTATCATTTACCAATCCATTCATCCATCCCTCATTTACCAATCCATTCATCCATCCATCATTAACCAATCCATTCATCCATCCCTCATTTACCAATCCATTCATCCATCCCTCATTTACCAATCCATTCATCCATCCCTCATTTACCAATCCATTCATCCATCCATCATTTACCAATCCATTCATCCATCCATCGTTTACCAATCCATCCATCCATCCCTCATTTACCAATCCATTCATCCATCCATCATTAACCAATCCATTCATCCATCCCTCATTTACCAATCCATTCATCCATCCCTCATTTACCAATCCATTCATCCATCCATCATTAACCAATCCATTCATCCATCCCTCATTTACCAATCCATTCATCCATCCATCATTTACCAATCCATTCATCCATCCCTCATTTACCAATCCATCCATCCATCATTTACCAATCCATTCATCCATCCCTCATTTACCAATCCATTCATCCATCCATCATTTACCAATCCATTCATCCATCCCTCATTTACCAATCCATCCATCCATCCCTCATTTACCAATCCATTCATCCATCCATCATTAACCAATCCATTCATCCATCCCTCATTTACCAATCCATTCATCCATCCCTCATTTACCAATCCATTCATCCATCCATCATTAACCAATCCATTCATCCATCCCTCGTTTACCGATCCATTCATCCATCCATCATTTACCGATCCATTCATCCATCCCTCATTTACCAATCCATCCATCCATCATTTACCAATCCATTCATCCATCCATCATTTACCAATCCATTCATCCATCCCTCATTTACCAATCCATTCATCCATCCATCCATCATTTACCAATCCATTCATCCATCCATCATTAACCAATCCATTCATCCATCCCTCATTTACCAATCCATTCATCCATCCATCATTTACCAATCCATTCATCCATCCATCATTAACCAATCCATTCATCCACCTATCATTTACCAATCCATTCATCCATCCCTCATTTACCAATCCATCCATCCCTCATTTACCAATCCATCCATCCATCATTTACCAATCCATTCATCCATCCATCATTTACCAATCCATTCATCCATCCATCATTTACCAATCCATTCATCCATCATCCATCATTTACCAATCCATTCATCCATCCATCATTAACCAATCCATTCATCCACCTATCATTTACCAATCCATTCATCCATCCCTCATTTACCAATCCATCCATCCCTCATTTACCAATCCATCCATCCATCATTTACCAATCCATTCATCCATCCATCATTTACCAATCCATTCATCCATCCATCATTAACCAATCCATTCATCCACCTATCATTTACCAATCCATTCATCCATCCCTCATTTACCAATCCATCCATCCCTCATTTACCAATCCATTCATCCATCCATCATTTACCAATCCATTCATCCATCCATCATTTACCAATCCATTCATCCATCCATCATTTACCAATCCATCCATCCATCCCTCATTTACCAATCCATCCATCCATCATTTACCAATCCATTCATCCATCCCTCATTTACCAATCCATTCATCCATCCATCATTTACCAATCCATTCATCCATCCCTCATTTACCAATCCATCCATCCATCATTTACCAATCCATTCATCCATCCCTCATTTACCAATCCATTCATCCATCCATCATTTACCAATCCATTCATCCATCCATCATTTACCAATCCATTCATCCACCTATCATTTACCAATCCATTCATCCATCCCTCATTTACCAATCCATCCATCCCTCATTTACCAATCCATCCATCCATCATTTACCAATCCATTCATCCATCCATCATTTACCAATCCATTCATCCATCCATCATTAACCAATCCATTCATCCACCTATCATTTACCAATCCATTCACCCATCCATCATTTACCAATCCATTCATCCATCCCTCATTTTCCAATCCATTCATCCACCTATCATTTACCAATCCATTCATCCATCCCTCATTTACCAATCCATCCATCCATCATTTACCAATCCATTCATCCATCCCTCATTTACCAATCCATCCATCCATCATTTACCAATCCATTCATCCATCCATCATTAACCAATCCATTCATCCATCCATCATTTACCAATCCATTCATCCATCCCTCATTTACCAATCCATTCATCCATCCATCATTTACCAATCCATTCATCCATCCATCATTTACCAATCCATCCATCCATCCCTCATTTACCAATCCATTCATCCATCCATCATTAACCAATCCATTCATCCATCCCTCATTTACCAATCCATTCATCCATCCCTCATTTACCAATCCATTCATCCATCCATCATTAACCAATCCATTCATCCATCCATCATTAACCAATCCATTCATCCACCTATCATTTACCAATCCATTCACCCATCCATCATTTACCAATCCATTCATCCATCCCTCATTTTCCAATCCATTCATCCACCTATCATTTACCAATCCATTCATCCATCCCTCATTTACCAATCCATCCATCCATCATTTACCAATCCATTCATCCATCCCTCATTTACCAATCCATCCATCCATCATTTACCAATCCATTCATCCATCCATCATTAACCAATCCATTCATCCATCCATCATTAACCAATCCATTCATCCATCCCTCATTTACCAATCCATTCATCCATCCATCATTTACCAATCCATTCATCCATCCCTCATTTACCAATCCATCCATCCATCATTTACCAATCCATTCATCCATCCCTCATTTACCAATCCATTCATCCATCCATCATTTACCAATCCATTCATCCATCCATCATTTACCAATCCATCCATCCATCCCTCATTTACCAATCCATTCATCCATCCATCATTAACCAATCCATTCATCCATCCCTCATTTACCAATCCATTCATCCATCCCTCATTTACCAATCCATCCATCCATCATTTACCAATCCATTCATCCATCCCTCATTTACCAATCCATTCATCCATCCATCATTTACCAATCCATTCATCCATCCCTCATTTACCAATCCATCCATCCATCCCTCATTTACCAATCCATTCATCCATCCATCATTAACCAATCCATTCATCCATCCCTCATTTACCAATCCATTCATCCATCCATCCATCATTTACCAATCCATTCATCCATCCATCATTAACCAATCCATTCATCCATCCCTCATTTACCAATCCATTCATCCATCCATCATTTACCAATCCATTCATCCATCCATCATTAACCAATCCATTCATCCACCTATCATTTACCAATCCATTCATCCATCCCTCATTTACCAATCCATCCATCCCTCATTTACCAATCCATCCATCCATCATTTACCAATCCATTCATCCATCCATCATTTACCAATCCATTCATCCATCCATCATTAACCAATCCATTCATCCACCTATCATTTACCAATCCATTCACCCATCCATCATTTACCAATCCATTCATCCATCCCTCATTTTCCAATCCATTCATCCACCTATCATTTACCAATCCATTCATCCATCCCTCATTTACCAATCCATTCATCCATCCATCATTAACCAATCCATTCATCCATCCCTCATTTACCAATCCATTCATCCATCCATCATTTACCAATCCATTCATCCATCCCTCATTTACCAATCCATTCATCCATCCATCATTTACCAATCCATTCATCCATCCATCATTTACCAATCCATCCATCCATCCCTCATTTACCAATCCATTCATCCATCCATCATTAACCAATCCATTCATCCATCCCTCATTTACCAATCCATTCATCCATCCCTCATTTACCAATCCATTCATCCATCCATCATTAACCAATCCATTCATCCATCCCTCATTTACCAATCCATTCATCCATCCATCATTTACCAATCCATTCATCCATCCCTCATTTACCAATCCATCCATCCATCATTTACCAATCCATTCATCCATCCCTCATTTACCAATCCATTCATCCATCCATCATTTACCAATCCATTCATCCATCCCTCATTTACCAATCCATCCATCCATCCCTCATTTACCAATCCATTCATCCATCCATCATTAACCAATCCATTCATCCATCCCTCATTTACCAATCCATTCATCCATCCCTCATTTACCAATCCATTCATCCATCCATCATTAACCAATCCATTCATCCATCCCTCGTTTACCGATCCATTCATCCATCCATCATTTACCGATCCATTCATCCATCCCTCATTTACCAATCCATCCATCCATCATTTACCAATCCATTCATCCATCCATCATTTACCAATCCATTCATCCATCCCTCATTTACCAATCCATTCATCCATCCATCATTAACCAATCCATTCATCCATCCCTCGTTTACCGATCCATTCATCCATCCATCATTTACCGATCCATTCATCCATCCCTCATTTACCAATCCATCCATCCATCATTTACCAATCCATTCATCCATCCCTCATTTACCAATCCATCCATCCATCATTTACCAATCCATTCATCCATCCATCATTTACCAATCCATTCATCCATCCATCATTTACCAATCCATTCATCCATCATCCATCATTTACCAATCCATTCATCCATCCATCATTAACCAATCCATTCATCCATCTTTCATTTACCAATCCATTCATCCATCCCTCATTTACCAATCCATCCATCCCTCATTTACCAATCCATCCATCCATCATTTACCAATCCATTCATCCATCCATCATTTACCAATCCATTCATCCATCCATCATTAACCAATCCATTCATCCACCTATCATTTACCAATCCATTCATCCATCCCTCATTTACCAATCCATCCATCCCTCATTTACCAATCCATTCATCCATCCATCATTTACCAATCCATTCATCCATCCATCATTTACCAATCCATTCATCCATCATCCATCATTTACCAATCCATTCATCCATCCATCATTAACCAATCCATTCATCCATCCCTCATTTACCAATCCATTCATCCATCCATCATTTACCAATCCATTCATCCATCCATCATTAACCAATCCATTCATCCACCTATCATTTACCAATCCATTCATCCATCCCTCATTTACCAATCCATCCATCCCTCATTTACCAATCCATCCATCCATCATTAACCAATCCATTCATCCACCTATCATTTACCAATCCATTCACCCATCCATCATTTACCAATCCATTCATCCATCCCTCATTTACCAATCCATTCATCCATCCGACAATCTTTCAATCACTCTTTCTTTTTCTTCAATCCATCCATCAATTCTTCCGTCCATTTATCCATTGTCCATTATCCATCCAACCATCCTTCCAACATCCATCTGTCCGTCCATCTTAAGGCCCTGACACCCCAAGGAGATCGTTGGCCGTCGGTGAGCGGTCATCGCCCTACTTTTTTACGGTGTGTCCAACACCGTCGCTACCCCACCAACTTTTTGGCCACAGGCGGCCTTTGTCGCCACTAGTTCTTTGTCGTCTGCTTGGTGTGTCAGGGCCTTTAGAGTCATCTATCCATCATCATCTTCCCTTGCATTTTGTCCATCCAATCCAGATTTAGATTCTTTATTATCACACAAGAGGAATTGATTTACCCATCAATCCATCCATTAATCATTCATCATCCTTCCAAAACTGATTTTACATCGAGCTCAGAGGGACTCTCACTCTGTTGGATTTGTTAAACTCTCTGATTGCTGTTACAGAGTGGAGCATCTTCCCCTCACAAACTATCTTTGAGTAAGTGTAGCGTTCAGCCTGCAGTTACTTTAAACAAACATTTCATTTTTGAGAATGTAAAATAAACGACAGTGAGGATAACAGATGATAAACAGCAGAGTCCAGTGAACAAAGGATCACATTGAGTTGATCTCTTCAGTTCCTCAGAGACAGAGCCGATGTTTGTGAGGACTTGTTGTGTAATTCCAGTAAACACGGGGGCGGTCTGCCTTCCCGACATTAATATAATCCCTCAGTGATTCACTGTCTGCTTTTCATTTGGAGTCAAACTAAAACAAAGTTAGATTCTTGAGCAAGAGGTCTATGAGCCCTCTGAGATTTCTATTTAGAACTCTCAATTTATGTCCATGTTCTTCTTAAGTATTCCAATCTGTCAGAGTCCAGCTGGGGGGTTGTAAGTGTAATATGGGGGAGATGCAGGGAGCTTTAGGTGTGAAGTGGGGGAGGGGTATGTGACGTCTGGGGGGTTGTAAGTGTTATATGGGGGAGATGCAGGGAGCTTTAGGTGTGAAGTGGGGGAGGGGTATGTGACGTCTGGGGGGTTGTAAGTGTTATATGGGGGAGTTATGGGTGAGGTTTGGATTAGATGAGGCGGAGGTTTAGGTGAACTGTAGGTGAGGTCAAGTTGGGATGTGGGGGAGGATCAGGTTAAGTAGAGGGAGGTTCAGGTGAGTGGGGGGAGGTGTTGGATAATAAATAATGAAAGTGATTTACTTTCAGCCGAGGATCTTCAAATATTAATACGATCACGTTTACTGTCTAAAGCAATCACACTGATAATTTACCCTCGCCAGAATTCATTGGAATAAAGCTCCTTAAACTTGTACTTTATTTAAATAGATGCAAATACTGGACGGGTGGAAATGGTCAATCCTTCATTCAGAGCATTTTAAAAGTAGTTTGATCGTCATCTTGTAGTCAGTCCTGATGAATCATAAAGTGTTTTCATGACGATGTTATCTCAGCTTCCTTTCAGCCTAATTATCGTCTTCAATAAATGTTGGAAGGTTTCCTCAGAGCTCCCTCTTTGCTTCTTCTCTCCTCACCTCCAGCTCATCACTTCGCCATTCTCTGGGCGTCGGTGGGGAACACCATCCCCGCCTGCTTCTGGTCCATGTACTACCTGGTGAGTCACCCCGAGGCCCTGGAGGTCGTCCGTCAGGAGATCCATGACGTCCTGAAGCTCAGCGAGGTGGAGTTCAGCAGCGACAGAGACGTGACGCTGAGCAGAGAGCAGCTGGACAAGCTTCTGTTTCTGGGTATGACGGTCTAATCTGTGAACACGTTGGTGTGAAAGGACTGACTTCCTGTTTTTAAAAAGCTCCATGATGACAGACGCTGATCTTCGTCCACAGAGAGCGCCATCAACGAGAGTCTCCGCCTGTCCTCGGCCTCCATGAACATCCGAGTGGTTCAGGAGGACTTCAGTCTGCGGCTGAACGCAGAGCGCTCGGTGGCCGTCAGGAAAGGTGACATCATCGCCCTCTACCCTCAGAGTATGCATATGGACCCGGAGATCTACGAGGAGCCACAGGTACCTCCTCTGACTGATCGTTTATCGGTGATCAATAATTAACCGTCATCACCTCCAATTAAAACCTCTTCCACTCATTCACTCTTTTTCTTATTACTTTTTATTGTCATCATGTCTTAACATACAGTACACATATTCAACATAAGGATGACAATATTTCACATTTCACATTGTGGTGTCAAAAAGGTCGTGTCCCCCCGTCATGTGGAAATACTAAAAATAACACTTACACTACAGAAACATGTTTTACAGTTTGTTTGAAGTAGCTTGGATCTGTGTTTCATAAATTCATAAATGTTTCCCTCCATCGAGGTTTTCTTCCCTTTCTCTACGATATTTAACATCTTTAGGAAGACAAACAAACAAATGAGTTATATAAAATGAAAGAATAAAATAAAATTAAAAGAAAGCGAAGAGTCAAAGGAGAAGGAAGAGAAAGAAAACAAAAAACAAACCCTAGGTGGTGCTCCCCTAAGTGACTGTCAGTCCTGTTGTCATGATAACTCAGTTTCAGTTCATTTCCTTCCTACCATAATATGTTGACCACTTAGACCATCTCTTTTCAGATAGTTTTGAGTTCAACTAAAGTTAAACTTTCCAGCTGATCTATTTGTTGAATTGTTTCTCTACATTTATAAATCAAGGGACATGGTTTTTTTTAAGCCAATTTCTTGTTATTTGTTTCAGAATTCTTAACAAATCTTGATCGTTTTCATTACGTATTTTGTCCACTGTTTTACCTCACAATAACTAATTCACTCTTTGATGTTGAAAAAGATTTAAGTCAATATTTGAGCACTCACTAACAAACGACCTTTGAGTAATGATCGACCTTCAGGGGGCGACAACCTTGATGACAAACTTCTGAAACCTGATTGGATGCTCTGCCAGTTTCACATGTTCCAAAAATCCTCAAATCGAAACCTGTAATTAATCACCGCCCGGGCCTCATAGTACGGCTGGGGGCGCGGCCTGCGGGACCAATGAAAGACTGCCGTCCTTTAACAAGCCGGGTGAACTTGTTAACATTTACATTTTGCGAACTTTGATACTTGCGATCATTAAAGGAACAGAGATTGTGTTATTTTAAAACCATGTGGATCATCGTGAGCTGAACGTCTAACAGTTGTTTTTACGATCTGTTTTTTGAACCGTCAGACGTTCCGACTCAACCGTTACATCCAGGACGGCAGAGAGAAGACGGACTTCTTCAAGGATGGTCAGAAGCTCAAGTATTACCTGATGCCGTTCGGCTCCGGCTCCTCCATGTGTCCCGGGCGATACTTCGCCATCAACGAGATCAAGCAGTTCCTGTGTATGATGCTGCTCTACTTCGACCTGCAGCTGGAGGCGGGGCAGAGCCGAGCCACGCTGGACTCTAGCAGGGCCGGGCTGGGCATCCTGCTGCCCGCTCAGGATGTCAGCTTCCGCTACAGACTGAGAGCAGTCTGAGCAGGACGACTGTACACTTCATGTGTAAGTTACAAAGTGCTTTACACTTTAAAATACTAAATCAATATATACAATTAGACGAAGACTCAAAAATCAAGCTGGAATCATACGCAGAGCTTAAAGGAGCAGTATGTAACTCTGCCCCCTAGTGTTTAAAGTGAGTACTGCAGTCTGAATTCTAAACATCATAGAGAGCTGTCTCCCCCCCTCCTCTCTAGAGTGGATGCTCACTCAGGTCACCATGTGGTGGACTCTGAAGCTTCAGTGTTTATCCAGCTCTGCATGGGTCTGTAAACCTTTCTGTGTTCTAACCTCTCTCCATTTTTCAAAAGCATCTCCAATATTGATCCTAGTTTGAGCACGTTTCTGCTCGTGGAGCTTATTAGAAACATGCAGAGGCTTTTTAGGTCGGGTACAATCACTTCTATCTGAACCACTTCTCTTGACCGCTTCCATCACTGCAACACCTGTTGACCTGATAACTGCTCTCATATCTGACAAACCAAGGGGCGTCCAAAATGGCCGTGTGGGGGGGGTTGTCTTAAAAGCGTCTACCTTCTCTGGTCCAAACAAATCCAGAGCATTCAGGAGCAGAATCTAAAGTTAGAAGGAGGACATACTGGCTGCTGCATTGTTGTCAGAGAAGCCAGCACTTCAACATAGCATGTTTCCTTAATGATCAGAGAGTAAGATACCTTTATCATCTCACTGAGTGGACCTTTAAGAGTCTTTGAGTTGCTGGTCAGCAGTTGGTCAGCAACTAGACCAGCAGCCCCCCGGGTTCAGGAGACACGTGTGTGTGTGTGTGTGTGTGTGTGTGTGTGTGTGTGTGTGTGTGTGTGTGTGTGTGTGTGTGTGTGTGTGTGTGTGTGTGTGTGTGTGTGTGTGTGTGTGTGTGTGTGTGTGTGTGTGTGTGTGTGTGTGTGTGTGTGTGTGTGTGTGTGTGTGTGTGTGTGTGTGTGTGTGTGTGTGTGTGATCTGATGTTAATCTGACGACTGTGAAGAGAAGCAGAACACGACTGAGCCAAACGCAACTCAACTTTGCATCACTTTTACTTTTGCAGCAGGGTCGTCCTGCAGGGGACTGTCCAGACTATTGGACTGGAGGGGGGGGCAACTGGGGCAACTGGGGCAACTGGGGCTCTGACTTGTGCAGGGGAGTCCTGAAGTTACTGTGCACACACAAGAATGAATGAATGAAGAATTGTACTTGTTCTGTCTATGCTAATCTCATCATCTCATAAGTAACACAAGATAATGGCAACATAATCTTATTATTATCTTATTTCTTAAAACAACATGTACGTCCAACGTCTCAACTTTTAAGTATTTTAATGTTAAAATCTGCACTCCGAACACTCCGAGCACTCCGAACACTCCGAACACTCCGAACACTCCGAGCACTCCGAGCACTCCGAACACTCCGAACACTCCGAGCACTCCGAGCACTCCGAACACTCCGAACACTCCGAGCACTCCGAACACTCCGAGCACTCCGAGCACTCCGAACACTCCGAGCACTCCGAGCACTCCGAACACTCCGAACACTCCGAGCACTCCGAACACTCCGAACACTCCGAGCACTCCGAGCACTCCGAACACTCCGAACACTACGAACACTACGAGCACTCTGAGCACTCTGAGCACTCTGAGCACTCTGAGCACTCTGAGCACTCTGAACAACACTCTGAACACTCTGAGCACTCTGAGCACTCTGAACACTCTGAGCACTCTGAACACTATGAACACTCTGAACACTCTGAACACTCTGAACGCTCTGAACACTCTGAACACGCTGAACACTCTGAACACTCTGAACACTCTGAACACGCTGAACACTCTGAACACTCTGAACACTCTGAACACTCTGAACACTCTGAACACAGCCTGAATCGTGGATTACAACATAAGTAATCCAATCATTTTGGGGTGGCCAATAAGCCGACCCTCTGGACACGCCCCTGTCATCATGATATCAGAATTATTCCACTTTTTTTTTAAATGGTAGTAAAAACCAGACATCGATTGATTGATACCTGTATGATGCTGCACGTAAAGATCGAGTCATTTATTGTTTTTAAGTATAAAATATTGCGATCAATCACCTGCAAACTGTCTAAATATTTGTTGTTTAAACATTTTTTTGTTACTGGTGTTGCACTACGGTTAAAGGAACAGTCGACCATTTCAGGAAACCCTCTTCTTCGTCTTCTTCTTCTGCTTCAGATGTTTCAGATTCAGGACGTGTTAGCTTAGCTTAGCACAAAGACTGGAAGCAGATGGAAACTGTTAGCCTGGTCCATTAAAGCTAAAAACATCTGATTAATGATGTCAAACATTGACCTTTGTGACCGTTGGGCTGTTTGACTTTAGCTTGTGATCCCTAACCACTTCCTGTCTCTGAGCTTAACTTCATGTTGTAACAGGAAGTTGTATTTCTTTCAAAATAAAGCATTTTTTTAAAAATCCAAACAGGAAGTAAAGCAAACTTATCATAAGACATTTCAAAACACAAACTGATGAACACATATAACATGTTGGTTTGATTTTATTTTGTGAGTTTGACTTCTGTTTTGTTTTTTGTTTGTTTCATTTGTTTTGATTTGAAAGAAATTCTTGGAACAAATTTTGTTCTGATATGTTTTGTTTTTTGTAACCAAACTAGTCGTGTCTTAAAGAATGTGATTTGTAACGAGGGTAGGTGTAATAAGATAAAGCTTCAGCCTTCACCTTTTGGTCAAAATGTTTTTCTTGTGACCGAAATAAATGATCACTACTACTAAATGCAAAATAACAGAATTTCAAACATGTAATTAAAAAAGCGATTGATCGAGATTAACTGTCGAAATGCATCGATTAATCGTGGTTAAAAAAATAGTCGTTTGTCGTCAGCCTTCTTACAACAAGAATACTCAAGAATTCAGATGACCAACAGGGCGGTCTAAACGTCCTCAGGTGTGGACGGTTGTAAATTGATAATCCATGGCACACTTATTGTAAGCGAACACGTTTGGCGTGTAGCCTCCTCGGGTTCGCCCAGCACCCTAGAATCCAGTTTTGATGTTTCTATCCGCCGGCTGACGAAAAGGATTCCCTGAATGTGAAAGAACAATGACCTCCAAGTGTTTAAATGTGAACTGAGTCAGCAGCTGAAAGACTGATTCATACTTCATGAAATGTTGATGATTTGTATTGTTTAATTTTTTTATAATGTCTGTGATGATAAGTGCTGCCCTGCATCATGAACAATAAACACTTTTGTACTCTGATGTGGTCGTCAAACATTAAACTGAAGCAGAGTTTGTTTTTAAGACGTTGGTGTAAATTGTCTTTAGGTCCCGACAGAAATTAATAACTCATGTTCTCTGAAAAAGGAACAAAGAAAATCCGTCATCTGTATCAGAATAAGAATGTTGTATCAGGGATCCATCACAGCGAAGTCATAAACATAACGTCTTTAACTTTGAATAATGTAAACAGTGTCGTCACAACACCAGATTTAACTCCCCCGCTAACACAACACCTACACATGACTAAAGGAGGTCCAGTACAGTTCCCTGTGGTACTCCTGGTTAAAGATGCGAGGGCCTTTAAGGGTTGCAGAGTAACCAGAGGAGCCTGAAAACACTGGGAATAAGACTGGCGTTTGGACAGTTTATCCAATACGGCTGTTAAACCTCTCTAATGGATCTGTCACAGATGGACTGACTGTGACCATGAGGTGTCGCAGGAGCTGAGGTGAGTATTACAGTAACTATGGTGACATCTGCTGGACGACCTGCAGAATTACAGCTGACAAAAAAAAGTCAAACATTATATGTGTGTGTGTGTGTTTAATGAGCTGTCAGCAGGGCTGCCTACAGCCCTCATTATGCTGTCGACACACCTCGTACTGGAACTCAGCAGTGTGTGTGTGTGTGCGCGTGTGTGTTCGTGGCCTGGAGCCAAGCATACGGCGCCACTTTACGAGTGCTATGATCTCACCTCGACTCTCCTCCACACACAGAGTTTATTCAGCAGTGTGTATGTGTGTTTTGACTTGTTTCACATAGAGTCAAACAGAACGGTGGAGGATAAATTATTTCCAACCCTCACAGTAATGAAAACTTTTTGACTCATTTTCTAAACGACACAGACATCTATAGATAAACTTTCTCCATACACATTAACCTCAGAGTTTAAAGATGACATATCCTCCTCTTCCTCTTCAGTTTAAATAAGTCTCAGAGCTCCTCAAAACATGTGTGTGAAGTTTCTTGTTCTAAATCCACTCTGATCCTGTATTTGATCATGTCTATAAACCCCTCTATTTCAGCCCTGCTCAGAACAGGCTGTTTCTGTGTCTGTACCTTTAAATATGTAAATGAGCTGTGTCTGACCACGCCCCCTCTCTGGAAGGGCTTGGGTGTACTCTGTCTTTCTCGCTCCATGTCCTATT
>NC_089198.1:773023-788992 GCF_963930695.1 Labrus bergylta | reverse complement strand
CTCTGACTGAAGACTGTTGAGCAGTACGTGAGAGTAAAACGACCTCTGACCCCGCAGGAGTTCATCTCTCAGTCTGCCGTGAAGACCAAGTTTGAGCAGCACACGGTGAGGGCGTGGCAGATCACCGAGGCCATCAAAGCTGTGATGGACGCCATCAACATCGCCTCGGCCGACAGGAAGTCAGGAAACACAATCCTTCACTAAAACTCTTTCCAAAAAGAAAAAAGAATTTCCCAGAATCCCGCAGTGTTTCTAACTCTGTCCTTTGACCTCTAACAGGATCTTCTGCCTGGAGGAGCGGGAGGATCAGAGGGACCGGCTGGAGTTCGTCCGAGGACAGATTAACCGCCTGACCGACAGCGTCAGAGAGAGGATCAAGACTCTGACTGAGGATGTCGCTGCCAAGGTGAAGAAATCCTCCTGCTGACGTTCACACGCATCACGGTTTATCATACATCAACATACAGACACTTAGAATAACAACATGAGCCTGTCTGCGTAAAAAACTCCTTTTAGTGGATTTGACTCTGATCCAACAACCTTTGTGTCAGACGTTACGGCCTGTTGAGCTGCTGCAGGACGACATGTTCAGGAGACATTCAGAAACTTTTTGTGCCTGTCAATCATTTGAAAAATAAAATGTAAATTAGAACAAAACGACAAATATCTGGACATTTTGGAGACCTGATGGGCAGACCAAATTTTGTGAGTTTTCAGGCATTTTCAGGGCCCCAAAAATGCGACTCATTTGGTGGAAAGAAAGAAAAATAATTCCCTGCATTCCACGAGGGTCCTCGCTCTGAGGTCGGCGCTCGGGCCCTCAATAGGGGAAAAGGTTTAGTGGTAGTTATAGAATCTAATAGTCCTCAATCATTTCCATCCATGTGTGTCCGGCAGCGTTTGTGTTGTTGTGAGGTCGTTCAGTAACAGACGATTGGTGCTCGTCATCAGGTTGCGACGGCGCTGTTGGATCAGATTCGGTCTCTTCCTGTTCTGGTGGAGGAGTTCAGAGCGGATTTTAACCCAACGCAAGAAACTCTGGAGCTCTACAAAGCTGTGAGTACTGCAACACAAACACTGTGACCAGGGGCGTCTCAGGATTTCTGGGCCCCATGAACAGATCTCACATTAGGCCCCTCCCCCACAGCCTCAGCCAACCCTGAGGTAGAACTATGACCACACCTCCATTACACATATGAGCCATTAAAAGATTGAAATTAAGGTTGACAACATTTACTCCTTCAATTGACACCACACATTTTAAAATGATAGAACCTGGTAGTCACTCCCACTTTTCCCCTGCTACGCCCATAACTGATTCAGTTAGCCTAGCTTAGCATAAAGACTAGGAGAAGAGAGGAAACTGTTAGCAGAGCCCAAATAGAAGAGAGAATTAGTCTGACTAATAGCTCTGTAATCTCACTACACACACACACACACAGACACACACACACACACACACACACACACACACACACACACACACACACACACACACACACACACACACACACACACACACACACACACACACTAAATGTTGCTTCAGAGGAACTAACGCCACATTAAGCTGCTTTACTAACAATCCAGTTGACATAACAGACTATGTTTGATTCAAACACCCTGAAGTTCACTACAATGAGCCCAGAGTTTTGTCTCTCAGGCAGGCTGTCCTGTCTCCTGTGAGTGGCCTTACAAATACAAACATACACTTCTGTGTGCCAGGTCCCCCAGCAGTCTAAGCTTAGAGCAGAATGACCGGAGCTGGTCCAAGCATGAGCCAGACCTAACTCTAAGCTTTTCCAAAAAGAGAAGTTTGAGCATACTCTTAAAATTACAAAGGGTGTCTGACTGCTCCAAAGGAGAAGGGCTTGATAATTGAAGGCTCTACCTCCCATAGTACATTTATAGACTAGGTACCACGAGCAGGCCTGATAACTGAAGGCTCTACCTCCCATAGTACATTTATAGACTATAGGTACCACGAGCAGGCCTGATAACTGAAGGCTCTACCTCCCATAGTACATTTAGAGACCGTAGGTACCACGAGCAGGCCTGATAACTGAAGGCTCTACCTCCCATAGTACATTTAGAGACTGTAGGTACCACGAGCAGGTCTGATAACTGAAGGCTCTACCTCCCATAGTACATTTAGAGACTGTACCACGAGCAGGCCTGATAACTGAAGGCTCTACCTCCCATAGTACATTTAGAGACCGTAGGTACCACGAGCAGGCCTGATAATTGAAGGCTCTACCTCCCATAGTACATTTATAGACTAGGTACCACGAGCAGGCCTGATAACTGAAGGCTCTACCTCCCATAGTACATTTAGAGACTGTAGGTACCACGAGCAGGCCTGATAACTGAAGGCTCTACCTCCCATAGTACATTTATAGACTATAGGTACCACGAGCAGGCCTGATAACTGAAGGCTCTACCTCCCATAGTACATTTAGAGACCGTAGGTACCACGAGCAGGCCTGATAACTGAAGGCTCTACCTCCCATAGTACATTTAGAGACTGTAGGTACCACGAGCAGGCCTGATAACTGAAGGCTCTACCTCCCATAGTACATTTAGAGACCGTAGGTACCACGAGCAGGCCTGATAATTGAAGGCTCTACCTCCCATAGTACATTTAGAGACTGTAGGTACCACGAGCAGGCCTGATAACTGAAGGCTCTACCTCCCATAGTACATTTAGAGACTATAGGTACCACGAGCAGGCCTGATAACTGAAGGCTCTACCTCCCATAGTACATTTATAGACTATAGGTACCACGAGCAGGCCTGATAACTGAAGGCTCTACCTCCCATAGTACATTTATAGACTATAGGTACCACGAGCAGGCCTGATAACTGAAGGCTCTACCTCCCATAGTACATTTAGAGACTGTAGGTACCACGAGCAGGCCTGATAACTGAAGGCTCTACCTCCCATAGTACATTTATAGACTATAGGTACCACGAGCAGGCCTGATAACTGAAGGCTCTACCTCCCATAGTACATTTAGAGACCGTAGGTACCACGAGCAGGCCTGATAACTGAAGGCTCTACCTCCCATAGTACATTTAGAGACCGTAGGTACCACGAGCAGGCCTGATAACTGAAGGCTCTACCTCCCATAGTACATTTAGAGACCGTACCACGAGCAGGCCTGATAACTGAAGGCTCTACCTATGATGATGTATTTGCTCTACAGAAACTGATGCAGCACGTGGAGGAGAGGATGGTGGGCGGTCTCTCTCATCGTTGCTCCATCAGCATCCATAGAGACATCAGAGCCGCTCAGGGTCTCATGATCGGTATGACGTCTCACTCTGGTCACATGATATGTCCCCGGCAGGTGGATGTGATGTCGTATCCTCTCTCTGTCCTCAGACAGCGTACGGCCTCTGCTGTCTACGTCCCTCCAGGAGCAGGTCTCTCCTCCCTCCACCTCCTTCGAGTTGACCTATGACCTCGGCCTCACTGCCCTCTGCGCAGATTTCCACGAAAACATTGAGTTCCAGTTCAGTCTGGGCTGGACCTCCCTTGTCACACGCTTCATTGGAGCCGCCAATGCCAAGCGAGCACTGAGCGGCCCTGAGCACCGCCTGCAGGTGATGACATCACATTGACGGCCTTTTAATGAGAACTCGTCATCTTCATCATCATCATTATCATTTCTCTCTGCAGGAGAGCTCCTTTAAAGACGAGATGGTGGTGTCCATAGCAGCAAGGCTGGTCTCCGTCACCTCGCGGGCGTCCATGTCGGTGCTGGTGATCGGAGGAGTGGTGCGTCCTGCAGTATCACGTTGAGCTACTGATCCCTGATTGATTACTATATATACTAAATGTCTCCAAACATTCAGAGCAACAGCACAACAGCAGAGAGCTCAACCTGATCGCAAACCAATCAATGATTAATCAATACAACCATCAATATACCCGTCAGTACAACAATCCATTCAACTATTGACAAGAATCACTTTAAACATCAAGAAGTCAAAATCATTGGAGCTCAAAAACTCTTTGAAGATCAACTACATTTGCAGTCTGTAAAAACCGGTGTTGTCGTTTAAGTCTCAGGTGTGTTTTGTGCTGCAGGTGTGGCGATCAGTGGGCTGGCGTGTCATCGCTCTCTCCCTCTCTCTGTATGGTCTGATCTACCTGTACGAGAAACTCACCTGGACAAACGCCAGCAGAGAGCGTGCTCTAAAGAAGCAGTTTGTGGAGCATGCGGCTCAGCGCCTGAAAGCCGTCATCTCTGTCAGCAGCTCTGCCTGCAGCCAGCAGGTGTACAAGTAAGGCCCCGCCCCCTTGAAGAATTATGTACCTTCATTCAGTGGCTGATGAAGCCTGAGACTCACATGTTGTGTTTGTGTTTGAGGGAGCTGGCGTCCACGTTCAGCCGTCTGACACAAAGAGTCGACCTGAGCGAAGCTGAGCTTGAGGGAAACATCCGGCAGCTGAGCTTCAGGATCCAAAGACTGGAGAACATCCAGAGGAGGTCCAAGGCCTTCAGGTCAGAGTTCACACCTGAGGGATAGGGGGCATTTCACACCAGGCTTAGATTACTAAGTTTCCAATCTTTGTCCTATGTAAGGCTAGATGTTTCCCTGCCTCAAATGCAGTGCTAAGCTAGGCTTTAAAGGAGCAGTAAGTAACTCTGACCCCTAGTGTTTAACATGGAGATCGTTTTATCCTGTTTCATCTCTTCATAGAACTCTAACAGTCAGATGTATAAAAATAGAGTTTGCATTAGTGTTAGGTGACACAACATAAACTTTACAGGCTGCAGACATAAGATACTATCTTAAAGGAGCAGTATGTAACTCTGACCCCTAGTGTTTAAAATAGGTACTGCAGTCTAAATTCTAACCATCATATAGAGCTGTCTCCCCCCTCCTCTCTAGAGTGGATGTTCACTCAGGTCACCATGTGGTGGACTCTGAAGCTTCAGTGTTTATCCAGCTCTGCATGGGTCTGTAAACCTTTCTGTGTTCTAACCTCTCTCCATTTTTCAAAAGCATCTCCAATATTGATCCTAGTTTGAGCACGTTTCTGCTCGTGGAGCTTATTAGAAACATGCAGAGGCATGCTTGCAATGTCTGTGCTAAGCTAGGCTAGATGTTTCCCCATGTTCCAAGTGTTGTGCTGAGCTAAACTTAATCCCATCACCAGTCTTTGTGCTAAGCTAGGTTTAAGTGCTTCAGTGCTTCTAGTCTTTTTTGGTTAAGCTAGGCTAAAAGACCAACTGTGTTTTCAGTCTTTGTGCTATATTATAGATATAGATATTTCTCTCCACTCAAAATGTTGTGCTAGGCTAGGCTAAAAGCATGTACCAGCTTCCAATCTTTGCTCAGTGCTAGACTAAAAGTCTTTCTGTACTTCAGTCTGTTTGTTAAGCTAGGCTAAAATAACATGTGCTTCCAGTCTTTGTACTAAGGCTGCTTAGAGTTTTCCTGTTTCCATTTTCTTGTTCAAGATTGGCTGGACGTATTAACTAACTTTCAATCCTACCTCCAAATGAAGCTAAAAGTTATTCTCTCTACCAGACTGTGAGCTTAGCTAGGCTAAAAGTATTAACCAGCTTCTTTAATCTTTGTTTTAAACTGGGTTTTATTGTTTTCTCATCACACGTCATTGTTCTCAGGTCGTTTGAAAGTACATGTACACCGAATGTACCCCCGGTGTACATGCTAAGCTAGGATAACTGCAACAGGACTCTGTAATGAACAAAGACAGAAAACAGAAACGCTTCCAGGCACATCACAGTGTTTCCTTCAATCCATATGCTAATTTTAGTTTTCATCAGTTATTGATGGATCCACTTTAAAGTAAAAGTGTCAAGAGTTATTTCTGACCATCAACGAGCCAAACGCAAAGTGGTTCATCTCTTCCATCCAATCAATCTGAGCGGTTCTACTTGAAGGGATTCATGAGGACGACCTGGAAGCTCTTAATCAGTTTCAAGGATCCTTGAAAGCCTTCCAGGATCTTTAAATGTATAATATGCAACTTTCACAGCTGATGTCCACGGGGCTGAGCACTATATCAATATATTCTTAAACAAGATATGGTATAAGACAACATCGTCGATGTCATTGTAGTTTATGTCAACAACAGGAAATGCAGGAAAGGTTCAGGAACGGGTAGTTTACCGTGAGCAGACTTGGTTGTTATTACTTCTTTACAGAAAGAAATATCAAGATGGTGTATCCCCATTCACCTAAGAAATATCAAGATGGTGTATCCCCATTCACCTAAGAAATATCAAGATATGATTATTGGTCCATATCACCCAGCCCAAGAAGGTCAGAAGTTCTCAAACCAAAACAAAGCTGTCCCTTCAGCGCCCCTCCTCCCTCAGTGTTCCCCTGCCCCACCATCCATCCATCTTACGTTTATCAGGGGTCAGTTTGCAGTGGCAGCAGACCCTCTCCCCACCATCTTTTCCGAGCTCCTCCTGGGGGATCCTGAGATGTTCCCAGGCCAGACGGGATATATAATCCCTCCAGCGAGCTCTGGGTCTGCCCCGGGGTCTCCTCTCAGTTGGGTGTTCCCAAAAAACCTACGAATTGTACTCTTGCAACAAATGCCTCTGCTAACACTTATCAAAGAGCTGATACACCTTTATGAAGCACAGTACAGGTACAGGTAGAACGTTCAAAGTCAAATGAAATACCTGAGAGCAGTAAAAGTACCTCAGACTCTGCAGTCTTATCTCGATCCTGTTGTTTCCACTTTAACTACAACTGGTTCCTTTGTGTGTTCAGGAACAGAGCTACAGAGCTGGAGACTCAGCTGGAGGCCTTCTCAGTTCAGTACCTGCAGTGACACTCAAAACACACCTGGACTGTGGCGCCCCCTGCTGGTGGACTTCATCATCACACACTACCTGCTCTCCCCTCAGGTCTAAAACTGTGACTGATTCCCCGCAGACAGAGGCGGACACCGGGTCTCTAACTGAAAATCATTTCAGGGTTAAACTGTTCGTCCCTCGATCAATAATCAATAAACTGGAAACTAAAAATCAAACAGATGGTGGGGCGGTCTTTGAGCACACACACGGTTCAAACGAGCGGGTCAGATCAGTGTCATTACTTATTGAATTGTGTTGTCTGAGTGCTGAAGCTAGGGGGCGCTGCAGCACAACACAACCACAGGGCAACGTGTCTGTAATAATAAACACCCCGAACAACAACTTTATTCTGAAAAGATGTAACAGGAAACAGAAGTTGGTCTACTGACCTTTGACTGTGAATCTTCTCTCTGCAGCTTTTAGAAAATGTGCTCAGACCAAAACACACGGGAACAACATTTACTAGAGTTGGGTATAAAGTGGCTGACTTTGGGCCGTCCCACAGTAAAGATGGTGAATCGTGGTCATATTCGTGGTCACGGCTCCTGAACTGTGGTGCTAGGTCGCTCTGTGAGAGAGGATCAAAGATGGCCGTTCTCACGGTCTTGTTACCAAAGTTGGCCTGCGACAAATATCTCACTGTCAGAAATTTAAGACGAGCATCTCACTTTTTGAATTTTTCTACGATCAGCTAACCAACCAATAGGAACGCTGCACTAATCGGCGCCAGAGCTGTCGAAAGTGTACACGAACAACAACGTGACTTATCACAAATTGGCCTCTTTTCCACTCGCCACGATCGTTTCTACATCTTTCTATCCCTCCTCTTTTTCCTTTCTTTTCTTTGCACGTGAACGGTGCTAAGCTCACTTTCTGCTGATCGCCATGGCAACCTCATCTCGTTCATGTTGACGCACACTAGCCCTGTTCAGACTGTTGTTTCAAGCCGTCTAAATCACACAGTCTGCAGGAGGATTTAGGGACTTCAATAATTTATTTCAATCAAAGTTTTTTAGCCAAGATAAGAAATCTGCACGACCCTGTGTCGATGAAGTCTGTCAGCGTTTTGATTCGCTGACGTCCTGATGCTGCGTCGGCATGTATTCAGGCTTGTATTCTTCGATATAGACCAGACTAATCATGATTCTGGACTTTTTATAAATCTCCATCCTGATTCAGCATCCGTTGTTTGCGTGTTGCAATAAAATACGGAGAAAAAGATGAACTAGTTGCTAACTTTTGTTGGTTTGAAAACGGATGTGTGTCATGAATACTGGATTTTTAAAACATGTAACTTTGTGTTGTGGAAGTCGTTCAGCTTTGACATTCTCCTGACGTCCTGATGATGCATTAAAGATGGTCAAACACGACTCCATTAAACGTGTGTGTGTGTGACCTGATCAGTGAAGCTTCAGGATGTGACGAGAAGACGACCCATCCTCCTGCAGCCACCAGAGGGCGCTACTGCTCCTACACCTGTAACTGACAGCGAATCTCACCTGACCAACACGTTTCACAAACTTCTTCATCTCTCCTGTGAAACAGGAAGCTGACACATGATGTCATCAGGTGAGTCACGCCTGAAGAGTTAACTCACAGGAGGGGGAAGAAGAAGCAGACCAGGGTGTTCGAGGATCTGATCACGGACCTGACGATGCTTCTCTTTCTCTGATTGGCTGCAGCATCATGACTATTTATTCTTTGACACTTTAAAGTAAAATAAAATAGAATTGAGTTTCTAGAAATATTGACGTGTTGAGTCTCTTGATGCTTCAGAGAGATTCATGTTGATATTTCTTTTTTTTTTTAACAAGATCGACAATTAAAAAACAAACAGACACAGACGTAAAACAAAAAAAAGTCACAATAAATTTGTTCCTAAAGTCACATTTACAAAACACAAACTAAGGGAAACCTACAGGTAAGATTAGATAAAGACATTTTAAAATCTGTTCCCACAGTTTACAAATCCAATCTCAGAGTTTAAAGTTTACAAAACCATGTCCACAGATTTATTTGTAAACTGTGTAACAGATTTTAGATCAGCTTTTAATTTTTTCTGACCTGAGCCTTCAGATGTACATAGAAACTAAATATTAAAATATATTTGATTTGACTAAATCTACAGCTTAGCATTAGAATCCAACAGCAGCCGGACGGATTTGTTTCTCTTAATTTAAATTCACACTGAACACAATGATTCATTATTTTACACAAATGAAGTTCGGACAGTTTTCAGGTTCTGTAGGATTTAATTTCTAAAATATCAGTTTACATGTGAGTATTATCTGTACAGACAGTCACTTAACACAAAGACATGAAAACAAAAAGCAGGATTCAATTCACTGTGTTCAGACCAGAAGGGAACCAGAACCCGACCAGACCATAACCAGGTCCCAGTCTGAGGACCTGTTAGCTAGGATCAGTACCAGGTCTCAGTATGAAGACCTGTTAGCTAGGATCAGGACCAGGTCTCAGTATGAAGACCTGTTAGCTAGGATCAGGACCAGGTCTCAGTCTGATGACCTGTTAGCTAGGATCAGGACCAGGTCCCGGTCTGAGGACCTGTTAGCTAGGATCAGGACCAGGTCTCAGTCTGATGACCTGTTAGCTAGGATCAGGACCAGGTCTCGGTCTGATGACCTGTTAGCTAGGATCAGGACCAGGTCTCGGTCTGATGACCTGTTAGCTAGGATCAGGACCAGGTCTCGGTCTGATGATCTGTTAGCTAGGATCAGGACCAGGTCCCGGTCTGAGGACCTGTTAGCTAGGATCAGGACCAGGTCTCGGTCTGATGACCTGTTAGCTAGGATCAGGACCAGGTCTCGGTCTGATGACCTGTTAGCTAGGATCAGGACCAGGTCTCAGTCTGATGACCTGTTAGCTAGGATCAGGACCAGGTCTCAGTATGAAGACCTGTTAGGATCAGGACCAGGTCTGGGTCTGATGACCTGTTAGCTAGGATCAGGACCAGGTCTCAGTATGAAGACCTGTTAGGATCAGGACCAGGTCTGGGTCTGATGACCTGTTAGGATCAGGACCAGCATTTCTTTCACATTTGCAGGATTCAGGTAAACTGTCTCTGTTTGGAACCACTTCGATCGCTCCTGGTCTGAACACACCTTTAAGAAGCTGCAGAGGGAAGATTCACACTCATTGGTCCAAAGATTGACCAATCAACCAATCACATCGCAGGCAGGAAAACATGTCAACAATTTCCAAGATACTTTTGGTTTTGGAGAAATGAACCAGGTCACAGACTGTAGATGAGGGGAAAGGAAGTACAAATCTGCTTTGACTGAAACAGAAACCCTCAGAAATCTGAACCATACCAAACTCATGTCACAGTTTCTCTAAAGTAGTGAGTCTTCCCTGAAAAACTCTGAAGCTTCATCAAGATGTGAACAAAGAGTTAAATATGAGACCTGAGCAGCTGAGAGCTCAACGTTCGCAGCACCTGCTCTCTTAAAACCGGACTCTCTATTTTTTAAACTTTTTCCTTTTAAAGGTTTATTTTTGGGCTTTTTAAGCCTTTATTTAGAGACAGGACAGTGGATAGAGTTAGAAATCGGGGGGATAGAGAGAGAGAGAGAGAAAGAGGAGAACGACATGCAGTAAGGGGGTCACAGGTCAGGCCGCCCACTTTGGAGGACTACAGCCTGTATATACATGGGGCATGCACACTAACCACTAGTCTACCTGCGCCCCCCGATTCTTTATTTCTCGTTTTTCATGCTGCAAATGTGGAGAAAAAATTCAGACCTTAAAGGTCCATTCAGTGAGATGTGTAGAGAGTGAGATGATAAAGGTATCTTACTAACTGATCATTAAGGAAACATCTTCTCTGACAACAATGCAGCAGCCAGTATGTCCTCCTTCTAACTTTAGATTCTGCTCCTGAATGCTCTGGATTTGTTTGGACCAGAGAAGGTAGGCGCTTTTAAGACCCCCCCCCCCACACGGCCGTTTTGGACGCCCCTCGGTTTGTCAGATATGAGAGCAGTTATCAGGTCAACAGGTGTTGCAGCGATGGAAGCGGTCAAGAGAAGTGGTTCAGATAGAAGTGATTGTACCCGACCTAAAAAGCCTCTGCATGTTTCTAATAAGCTCCACGAGCAGAAACGTGCTCAAACTAGGATCAATATTGGAGATGCTTTTGAAAAATGGAGAGAGGTTAGAACACAGAAAGGTTTACAGACCCATGCAGAGCTGGATAAACACTGAAGCTTCAGAGTCCACCACATGGTGACCTGAGTGAGCATCCACTCTAGAGAGGAGGGGGGGAGACAGCTCTCTATGATGTTTAGAATTTAGACTGCAGTACGCATTTTAAACACTAGGGGTCAGAGTTACATACTGCTCCTTTAAAGAAAGAAAACCCTTTGGAGGTTTTCCGGGGTTTTCCAACTGAGAGGAGACGTAGAGGTAGACCCAGAGTTAGCTGGAGGGGTTTTATATCCCGTCTGGCCTGGGGAATGCCTCAGAATCCTGAGGAGGAGCTGGAGATCGTTGCTAGGAAGAGGGGCGTCTGGGTTGACTTATTTCGCCTGCTGCCACCGCAACGCAAACTCAGATAAGCCGAAGATAATGAGTGGATGGAGGAAGATGATTTACACAAACAGCTGTTACATCCCTCTCTACAAACCGACCACACTACATCGATAAAATCAGAAATTTGACCTCACAGGACAGGAGTTGCTGCTCTACTGCTGCACAGATTTGTGTTATTGTGAGTCACACAAACAAACAAAGTGACTACGCAGCGGTACATCAGCCACTCATGATCGCTTAAATTACTATTTTTCTCAATGAAGTTTGGTGGCTTGAAAGAAAGATATTACAGCCTGTTTCACAGCTGCAGGCTCGAACTATCAACTGAAAGCAATTCTAAAACTTCTCTGACCTATTTATTTTAAATTTAAAAACGGTTCCCGGGTGTGAAAACACCAGAACTGTCCTGTTTTTAATTTTGTTTGAATAAGAAGTAAACATGAGTCTTTTAAATGAAACCCTGTGACTGTGATTTCTTCTTGCTCTCGCTGCTGCACGTTGAGTTCTCAGCAGGACCTTTGACCTTTGGTTCTTCAACAAACTGAACGTGACTTGACAGGAATATATCGTTATTATTTATTCATTCAAGGTTACATGTTTGATATCTGAAGCTGTATAAATATTTTTGTGCATCGAGCAGAGAAAGTGCTGCAGCTTTGACTTGTTGTCCATCGAACTGAAGATTCACCTGAGAGCCAACGACAGGTAGGAAGTGACCACACAGATCTACAAACAGCGGAGGCCTTCAAAATAAGAGCCTCGGCGGACACAAATCAACAAAAGCTGTTTCAGAGCTGAAAAGATTACAAAGATTACATCGTGCAACGTTTGAAGTTAAATATGTTGAAATGAAAGATCTGTGGTTATTTGGTGTCTTACAGTCATATTTAAAGCCGTGTTACAATGCTGGATGCTCAAACTAAACGTGGGCTAAGTTTCAGGAGGTAAACGTGTGTTGGAGTAATCCCAGGATGGGTCTGCAGAGGGCGCTAAACAACTCCTCCTGTAAATCACGCCATAGTTCCCCGATATGAAACCAAGATAAGCCTCTGAAACCTCTTACATAGACTCTCTTCTCCCAGCTCTGGAGAGCAGCCCTCGCCTGGCAGCCCTGCAGCGTTCTGCACCCCCGTAACGCTTCCAGAGAGTTGGCCAATCAGAAGAGAGTGGGCATGTGGGGAGACAGCAGCTGAAACAAAGCTGCTCTGAGGGTTTGACAGACTGACGGCATGAGGACGATACTTTTAGTCTTCCATAAACTTCCTGCAGATATTTCACATTAAAAGCCTGCTGAGGATTATGGCTACACACGTTTTTGGACAACTTTAAGGTGAAATATTTGCTCAAGAAGTTTAATGTTACACTGACTGATGAGTAAATATTAAAGGAAAGAGTTGATGTGATCAAATGATTCTGTTGACTTATGGAGACAAACGGGCGAAAACAAGTAAAACAGGAAACATGACCCAATGACACCTGTGTGTTTATTGCCTCTATATTTATTTATTTTTAAAACTATCAAAATAAATTAAAATTAAAATCTAAAGAGTAACTCTGCTGCCCTCTGGTGGTGAAAGTCTCACACCGTTTGCCACAGTGATGTCACAGTGATGTCATGGGGTGCTGTGACATCACATGTTGTGTCACTTTAACACCTAGCTGACTCGTTCCCGACACTTTTACTGACCGTTTTTTAGACTAAAGTGAGAGCATGTTGGACTTAAGGACTCCTTAAGGATTCTTAAAGAGCTCGTTAAGGACTCCTTAAGGATTCTTAAAGAGCTCGTTAAGGACTCCTTAAGGACTCCTTAAGGATTCTTAAAGAGCTCGTTAAGGACTCCTTAAGGATTCTTAAAGAGCTCATTAAGGACTCCTTAAGGACTCCTTAAGGATTCTTAAAGAGCTCGTTAAGGACTCGTTAAGGACTCGTTAAATACTCCCTAAGGACTCTTTAAGGATTGTTAAAGAGCTCGTTAAGGACTCCTTAAGGATTCTTAAAGAGCTCCTTAAGGACTCCTTAAGGATTCTTAAAGAGCTCGTTAAGGACTCGTTAAGGACTCGTTAAATACTCCCTAAGGACTCCTTAAGGATTCTTAAAGAGCTCGTTAAGGACTCCTTAAGGATTCTTAAAGAGCTTGTTAAGGACTCGTTAAGGACTCGTTAAATACTCCCTAAGGACTCCTTAAGGATTCTTAAAGAGCTCGTTAAGGACTCCTTAAGGATTCTTAAAGAGCTCCTTAAGGACTCCTTAAGGATTCTTAAAGAGCTCGTTAAGGACTCGTTAAGGACTCGTTAAATACTCCCTAAGGACTCCTTAAGGATTCTTAAAGAGCTCGTTAAGGACTCCTTAAGGATTCTTAAAGAGCTCGTTAAGGACTCGTTAAGGACTCGTTAAATACTCCCTAAGGACTCCTTAAGGATTCTTAAAGAGCTCGTTAAGGACTCGTTAAGGACTCGTTAAATACTCCCTAAGGACTCTTCAAGGATTCTTAAAGAGCTCGTTAAGGACTCCTTAAGGATTCTTAAAGAGCTCGTTAAGGACTCCTTAAGGATTCTTAAAAAGCTCGTTAAGGACTCCTTAAGGATTCTTAAAGAGCTCGTTAAGGACTCCTTAAGGATTCTTAAAGAGCTCGTTAAGGACTCCTTAAGGATTCTTAAAAAGCTCGATAAGGACTCGTTAAGGACTCGTTAAATACTCCCTAAGGACTTGTTAAGGACTCGTTAAATACTCCCTAAGGACTCGTTAAGGACTCGTTAAGGACTCGTTAAGGACCTGTAGAACCGTCAAGTCTTCACGTCTCTCTGATCGCCACTCGGACAGGAAGCTAAAGGGTTGTGCTGTTATACTGCAAAGGGTGGTCCAGCTCTTTGGTTTGAAACCAAAGAGCTCAGTCTCTGGTGCGACTTGAACCCGTCAGTCCCTCCGTCACACGTCGCCCACGTCAAACACCCTCATCAGCAGGTCTAGGTCCCCCACGCTGGCCGCCTGGAACAGCTCGGGTCGGTCCATCATGGAGACGGCGATTCGCAGGGCGGCCCAGATGTTAGCCGACATCTGTTGCTGGCTGCAGCGTTGACTCCGCCTCTGCTGGTTCAGAGCCGTCAGGAAGTTACTGACCGCCTCCCTGCAGGAGCAAAAACATCCACCATTTATCTAGATGTTATACATCTATACTATATTCTCAGCTCAGGTGTGTTACCTACCTCTCAGCTCAGGTGTGTTACCTGTGTGCTCAGATGTGTTACCTGTGTGCTCAGGTGTGTTAACTGTGTGCTCAGGTGTGTTACCTGTCAGCTCAGGTGTGTTACCTGTGTGCTCAGATGTGTTACCTGTGTTCTCAGGTGTGTTGACTGTGTGCTCAGGTGTGTTAACTGTCAGCTCAGATGTGTTACCTGTGTTCTCAGGTGTGTTAACTGTGTGCTCAGGTGTGTTACCTGTGTGCTCAGGTGTGTTACCTGTCAGCTCAGGTGTGTTACCTGTGTGGTCAGGTGTGTTACCTGTGTGGTCAGGTGTGTTACCTGTGTGCTCAGGTGTGTTACCTGTGTGGTCAGGTGTGTTACCTGTCAGCTCAGGTGTGTTACCTGTGTGGTCAGGTGTGTTACCTGTGTGCTCAGGTGTGTTACCTGTGTGGTCAGGTGTATTACCTGTCAGCTCAGGTGTGTTACCTGTGTGCTCAGGTGTGTTACCTGTAAGCTCAGGTGTGTTACCTGTCAGCTCAGGTGTGTTACCTGTGTGCTCAGGTGTGTTACCTGTGTGCTCAGGTGTGTTACCTGTGTGCTCCCAGGTTTATGCAGCTGATCCCCAGGTTGTATCTGGACCGGATGAATCCGGGCTGCAGCTCTAGAGCTCGGGTGTAGGCCTCCACCGCCTCCTCGCTGCGGTTGCCGTTTGCCAATGTGGCGCCCAGACGGTTCCACAGCAGGTAATCCTGAACAGACAGGAAGTCATGACATCATCACATAATGTTTACAGCTAAGCTAAGTTTGGTGACAATTTTAAATATCAACAACTTCAGATTCATTTAAGGGCCCCTCCCCCCCGTGAACTACGCCATGTTTAATGACCTGCGGTCTGACGGACAGCGCTGCGGTGAACGCTTCCACCGCCTTGTTAAAGTCCGAGCTCAGGTTAAAGAGAACTCCCAGACCGGTCTGCAGGTCTGGATCCACACAGTCCACATTCAACAGAGCCGCGTCCTGGAACAGGTGCAACACGTCCTGCAGGCCGGACCTACACACACAGACACACACACACACACACACACACACACACAGACAAAGACAAACACACACACACACACACACACACACACACACACAGAGACACACACACACACACACACACACACACACACACACACATACACACACACAGACACACACACACAGACACACACACACACACACACAGACAGAGTTATACATTTCGACACGCTGACCAACATTAATTCCCATCACGCTCGTGTGTTTGTACCTGGCAGGTGTGGAGGGGTGGGGGCCCCTGCGTGGCGTGGCCGGGGAGCCCTGTAGCGGACTCCTGTGGCCGTGGACCAGGTGTTTGTATCGG
>NC_089198.1:763023-768023 GCF_963930695.1 Labrus bergylta | reverse complement strand
GGTCTGACAAAGGACAAGACTTGAAATAAGGACTTTAGACTTTTGTTTTTTTGTTTCCTGTAAAGTCAGGACATTTCTGTACAGAGGACCTTAGTCACAGGGTGTGTGTGTGTGTGTGTGTGTGTGTGTGTACCTCTACAGCTGCCTTGGCTCTGACAAACTCGTCCTCCAGAGACTCCTTTCTGGCCAGCAGGGAGCGAGTCCGTCTGCGCTGCCTGGACACCCCACAGTCCTGAAAGCACACACACACACACACACACACACACACACACACACACACACACACACACACACACACACACACACACACACACACACACACACACACACACACACACACACACACACACACACACACACACGAAGGTCAGGCAGCAGCTGTCGGTGTGACAGAAAAGACAAACTAACAGACTCCAACAAAGAACAGAGTCAAAGTTTAATTTAAAGAGACATTAAAACAGCTGAAGTGACCTCTGAGGAAACCTTCCTTTGTCCCACGCTCCCTGAACTACACGCTGTGTTTGGTGGGTTTGATTCTAGGGGCTTGAATACATGATGCTCTGCAGCACAAGGTGTGTTTATATGGGGGAGAAAAGTGCTGGCTGTGCGCTCTGCTGTCCTTGGATGAAGTGTTGTGTTCTGAGAATTTTTTTTTTACATGAAAATATGAAGCTACGAGCTAACGTAGCTAACATTAGCATGCTAACACAACAATGCAGCACACAGGTGACTGCAGCTCCAGCAAAGGACAATTTTGTCCGCCGCTTGCGCTTAACTGTCGTGCGAACTCAGTGTAGAGGGGAGTTGGAGGGTTGTCCCTGGAGGAGAGCGGGGGCTTCAGTATGGAGGAGGCGTGGCCTAATCTTAGCGGCTGTGAACGCTCTCTTCACATCGGAAGCAACTGAGATCTCCATGTAGACACCACCCTAAGGTTGTCAAACTCTTAAATACTTTTTTGATCCCACGTCTTTTAAACAATAAAATCTGTTATTTTAATGATAGAGAGAAAATAAAAAATCTAGGCACAAACTCCTGCACCCCGTCTCAATTGCACAAAAACGTGGGCAAGTTTCGGTGCGATATCAAAACAAGAACCTTAAAAATCAGGACGGTGACTACACTCCTGCAGTATTAAGTTTGATCAGCTTACCTGTGAAGAGGAAATGAAGTCGAGGTCATCGAAGCTGTGGATGTCGAAGGAGTTCTTATTCAGAGGGTCAGTTTTAAAGTCTGCAGACCTGAAGGAACAAAATACAAACATGGTGTCAGGGTGATATTAAATTAGGGACCCGGATCCAACTACGCTTGTCCCTGAAGTCCAGTTCATTTGATCAATGTGAACACAAACGTACTGGACTCAGGTACAGAGCCCGAACCCGCTTGAAGAGGTGATGGTCTTTAGTTATCAGGCCTGCTCGTGGTACAGTCTCTAAATGTACTATGGGAGGTAGAGCCTTCAGTTATCAGGCCTGCTCGTGGTACAGTCTCTAAATGTACTATGGGAGGTAGAGCCTTCAGTTATCAGGCCTGCTCGTGGTACAGTCTCTAAATGTACTATGGGAGGTAGAGCCTTCAGTTATCAGGCCTGCTCGTGGTACAGTCTCTAAATGTACTATGGGAGGTAGAGCCTTCAGTTATCAGACCTGCTCGTGGTACCTACAGTCTCTAAATGTACTATGGGAGGTAGAGCCTTCAGTTATCAGGCCTGCTCGTGGTACAGTCTCTAAATGTACTATGGGAGGTAGAGCCTTCAGTTATCAGGCCTGCTCGTGGTACCTACGGTCTCTAAATGTACGATGGGAGGTAGAGCCTTCAGTTATCAGGCCTGCTCGTGGTACAGTCTCTAAATGTACTATGGGAGGTAGAGCCTTCAGTTATCAGGCCTGCTCGTGCTACCTACGGTCTCTAAATGTACTATTGGAGGTAGAGCCTTCAATTATCAGGCCTGCTCGTGGTACAGTCTCTAAATATACTATGGGAGGTAGAGCCTTCAGTTATCAGGCCTGCTCGTGGTACAGTCTCTAAATGTACTATGGGAGGTAGAGCCTTCAGTTATCAGGCCTGCTCGTGCTACCTACGGTCTCTAAATGTACTATTGGAGGTAGAGCCTTCAATTATCAGGCCTGCTCGTGGTACAGTCTCTAAATATACTATGGGAGGTAGAGCCTTCAGTTATCAGGCCTGCTCGTGGTACAGTCTCTAAATGTACTATGGGAGGTAGAGCCTTCAGTTATCAGGCCTGCTCGTGGTACCTACAGTCTCTAAATGTACTATGGGAGGTAGAGCCTTCAGTTATCAGGCCTGCTCGTGGTACAGTCTCTAAATGTACTATGGGAGGTAGAGCCTTCAGTTATCAGGCCTGCTCGTGGTACCTACAGTCTCTAAATGTACCATGGGAGGTAGAGCCTTCAGTTATCAGGCCTGTTTGTGGTACCTACAGTCTCTAAATGTACTATGGGAGGTAGAGCCTTCAGTTATCAGGTCTGCTCGTGGTACCTACAGTCTCTAAATGTACTATGGGAGGTAGAGCCTTCAGTTATCAGGCCTGCTCGTTGTACAGTCTCTAAATGTACTATGGGAGGTAGAGCCTTCAGTTATCAGGCCTGCTCGTGGTACGGTCTCTAAATGTACTATGGGAGGTAGAGCCTTCAGTTATCAGACCTGCTCGTGGTACGGTCTCTAAATGTACTATGGGAGGTAGAGCCTTCAGTTATCAGGCCTGCTCGTGGTACCTACGGTCTCTAAATGTACTATGGGAGGTAGAGCCTTTAGTTATCAGGCCTGCTCGTGGTACCTACGGTCTCTAAATGTACCATGGGAGGTAGAGCCTTCAGTTATCAGACCTGCTCGTGGTACAGTCTCTAAATGTACTATGGGAGGTAGAGCCTTCAGTTATCAGACCTGCTCGTGGTACCTACGGTCTCTAAATGTACTATGGGAGGTAGAGCCTTCTGTTATCAGGCCTGCTCGTGGTACCTACGGTCTCTAAATGTACTATGGGAGGTAGAGCCTTCAGTTATCAGGCCTGCTCGTGGTACAGTCTCTAAATGTACTATGGGAGGTAGAGCCTTCAGTTATCAGGCCTGCTCGTGGTACCTACAGTCTCTAAATGTACTATGGGAGGTAGAGCCTTCAGTTAGCAGGCCTGCTCGTGGTACCTACAGTCTCTAAATGTACTATGGGAGGTAGAGCCTTCAGTTATCAGGCCTGCTCGTGGTACCTACAGTCTCTAAATGTACTATGGGAGGTAGAGCCTTCAGTTAGCAGGCCTGCTCGTGGTACAGTCTCTAAATGTACTATGGGAGGTAGAGCCTTCAGTTATCAGGCCTGCTCGTGGTACCTATGGTCTCTAAATGTACTATGGGAGGTAGAGCCTTTAGTTATCAGGCCTGCTCGTGGTACCTACGGTCTCTAAATGTACCATGGGAGGTAGAGCCTTCAGTTATCAGACCTGCTCGTGGTACAGTCTCTAAATGTACTATGGGAGGTAGAGCCTTCAGTTATCAGGCCTGCTCGTGGTACCTACGGTCTCTAAATGTACTATGGGAGGTAGAGCCTTCAGTTATCAGACCTGCTCGTGGTACCTACGGTCTCTAAATGTACTATGGGAGGTAGAGCCTTCTGTTATCAGGCCTGCTCGTGGTACCTACAGTCTCTAAATGTACTATGGGAGGTAGAGCCTTCAGTTATCAGGTCTGCTCTTGGTACCTACAGTCTCTAAATGTACTATGGGAGGTAGAGCCTTCAGTTATCAGACCTGCTCGTGGTACGGTCTCTAAATGTACTATGGGAGGTAGAGCCTTCAGTTATCAGGCCTGCTCGTGGTACAAGTCTCTAAATGTACTATGGGAGGTAGAGCCTTCAGTTATCAGGCCTGCTCGTGGTACAGTCTCTAAATGTACTATGGGAGGTAATGCCTTCAGTTATCAGGCCTGCTCGTGGTACCTACAGTCTCTAAATGTACTATGGGAGGTAGAGCCTTCAGTTATCAGACCTGCTCGTGGTACCTACGGTCTCTAAATGTACTATGGGAGGTAGAGCCTTCAGTTATCAGGCCTGCTCGTGGTACAGTCTCTAAATGTACTATGGGAGGTAGAGCCTTCAGTTATCAGGCCTGCTCGTGGTACCTACAGTCTCTAAATGTACTATGGGAGGTAGAGCCTTCAGTTAGCAGGCCTGCTCGTGGTACCTACAGTCTCTAAATGTACTATGGGAGGTAGAGCCTTCAGTTATCAGGCCTGCTCGTGGTACCTATGGTCTCTAAATGTACTATGGGAGGTAGAGCCTTCAGTTATCAGGCCTGCTCGTGGTACAGTCTCTACATGTACTATGGGAGGTAGAGCCTTCAGTTATCAGGCCTGCTCGTGGTACCTACAGTCTCTAAATGTACTATGGGAGGTAGAGCCTTCAGTTATCAGGCCTGCTCGTGGTACCTACAGTCTCTAAATGTACTATGGGAGGTAGAGCCTTCAGTTATCAGGCCTGCTCGTGGTACAGTCTCTAAATGTACTATAGGAGGTAGAGCCTTCAGTTATCAGGCCTGCTCGTGGTACCTATGGTCTCTAAATGTACTATGGGAGGTAGAGCCTTCAGTTATTAGTTAAATATGCGTCTTGTACTGAACGTTACAGTAGCAGTTTTCGCCCTTACTGATCCTCTGTTCACGCTCAGTCTGAAGCTGATATTTACCACAGCAGTTCGCTGGAGGAGTGGTGGGAGGTGCATCTCTTCTCGTACCTCCTGCGTCCTCCGTCCTCCATGTCCAGGTTCACATCGTCCCATTTGTCTAGTGGAGACGACAGACTGACTGCAAACACACAACGACAACACCATGTCACTGAAGAACGGATCGGAGGCTAACTGATGCTAACTTGCTGTGAATTGTCAGGTTTCACAGATTCAGCTGTGTGCCTGAATGTGTGTGTGTGTGTGTGTGTGTGTGTGTGTGTGTGTGTGTGTGTGTGTGTGTGTGTGTGTGTGTGTGTGTGTTTGGAGGACAC
>NC_089198.1:711553-760323 GCF_963930695.1 Labrus bergylta | reverse complement strand
TCATAGTCTCCTCTCATGTGGTCAGTGTGAGAAACCTTATCCATCAGATACTGGCCTCAGTAAAACCTTCATGTCAGCTGCTGTCTCTTTAAGGTCCCCCTCCCCACGTGTCCACTCTCTTCTGATTGGCCAGCTCTCTGGAAGCCTTCCTGGGGCAGAACACTGCAGGGCTGCCAGGGGAGGGCTGCTCTCCAGAGCTGGGAGAAGAGAGTCTATGTAAGAGCCGTCTGGATTGGTAGGTTTGTCACCACACCAGAACTTCAAGTTCAGAACAACTGTGTTAAAGTGGATTGATCTCTGAAACACAGACTCTTTTATTGTTCTAAATCAGACAAAATCATACAAAAAAGTGTCTCCATAGCAACCAGCTCCTCAGGTGGAATGGAAATGCATTCTGGGAAACGTAGTGCAGAGTACAGGCTTCAATTGACTGGCTCAATCTGAGGCCTGATTTAACCTGATCGCAGATGTGTGTGTGTGTGTGTGTGTGTGTGTGTGTGTGTGTGTGTGTGTGTGTGTGTGTGTGTGTGTGTGTGTGTGTGTGTGTGTGTGTGTGTGAACATGTGTGGTGTGCGTGTCCTAATCCTATCCACACAGCCGTGTCCGTCACATGTCAGATGGAATATGTCGTAGTTAATCCTGGCAAAGAGCACAGCAGCTCCACCGGCCAGTTAAAAAAACACTCAGCCTGAAATATCACCTCGTGTTTCAGCAGAGGTCAGAGGTCAGAGGTCAGAGGGGGCAGAAAACATACACACTGACTCAGACGACAGAACATGAGGACCGTTTGAAAACAGAACAGACTTTAATAATCAGACACAGACAGGAGTGGTAAGAGTACATCCTGTTAAACAACACCTGTAGAGAGTGACGCAGACATCACACCTGGTGATGTCTCACATGGCTCCATCAGATCAGAGGTGTCTGCCAGGGCGCCATGAACCACTCTGCTCTTCCACCACCATGAAATATATGTTCAGTAAACTAAAACAAGTGGTTGTTCACACATGCACCTCACAGGGGTATCTCTGTTGGACAGGAGGGTGTATGGGGGGGGGGGGGGGGTCTCCTGAGGCAAGACACAACCTGAAACAAATGGTCACAGGATAGAAGCTACAAGATCTCTTTCACGAGAGAAATGTTTTTAGTGTTATGTTGTCATATTTAATTCTTTAATATTGGCCTCCATTTTTCATGTTTCTAACACTCTGACACAGAACGATTCAACGAAGCTGATCACTTATTAAGAGCTGGACTTTTGGATGGATTTCTTTTTATTTGTTCATGAGAATCTTTTTCCATAAAAACAGACTTCTCAGCTCTTCTGTTTGAGTCATTTAGTCCGAGGGTGTTTAATGGATGTGAGATGTTTTGTGTTTCCTGCTCAGATATCAGATGCTTGTGTTGAACGTGTCAGTGAGGAAACAAACAAACTGTCCTGATGTGTGAAACAGAGAGAATATGAAATAGTTTGAGAGGAAACAAACACAGACAAAGAAAAAGATGGAACATCAAATCAAAAAAATTATCAAACTGAGAGAGTGCGAGATGAATCAAGCGTGGTCGTCATGCCAACCTTGGTTGTCACGGTGAAGAGGGGGTTTCCTTCTGAGGATGCCTTTTACCAGGAAGCTCCTTCAGCAACATGGCAACGACCCTTTCCCCCTTTCCCCTACAACAGATCAACAGGATGTTTATCACTCCAGCTCACACCCTTTCAAAACAAAGGTCACATTCAGCTCTAAGAATATTTATCTTATTTGAAGAAAAATTTAATTGAAAAGTCACGAGTTTACAAGAACAATGGTCGTAATATTACGAGATCAAAGAAAATAGAAATAGATGAAATAGATGTGATTAAAGTTGTCATTTTTCCAAATTAAAGTCATACGTATATACGAGTAAAAAAAATGTTTTTGTTTTTTTGTACAAGAATGTCGTAATTTATGTGGTGCAGATGGCCAAGCGGTTTGGTCGCAAAACATGTACGAAAGCTACAGAACTCCAAGCTAGTAGCCCGGGTTCAAGTCCGGCTACTTTCCCGGGTGTCATCACAGACTCTCTCTCTCTCTCTCCCCATTGGTTCCTACTCTCTCCACTGTCCTGTCTAATGAAGCCAAACAAAGCCCCAATTCTCGTTTTTTTTTACGACATTACTCTTGTAGGATTTAGTTCTTGTAAATTTACAAAATTTAAAATCTAATCTTGAAGTCTGTTTTTTTTTTTCCCTGTAACGCGGCCTGATCCGACAGATCCTGATGTGGAAATCAACTTCTTTCTATTCAAAAAGATGCTAAATCCAGATTACCAGAGCTCTGAATGGGACTACACACTTTGTCCACAGGGGGCGCCAAAATCCACACAAACTGAAAGATCCTCACAGCTGCTTTTAATCTAATAATTTGTGATCGATATTCACTATATTTGGTATAATTTGATTTTTTTTGGCTCTTTTATTGTAAAGACAGGACGGTGGATAGAGTTATAAATCTGGAAGAGAGAGAGAAGTGAATGACATGTGGGAAAGGAGCCAAAGGTCAGATTTGAACCCAGGCCGCCCACTTGGAGGACTACAGCCTCCACACATGGGGCGCACACACTAACCACTTAGCTACCAGTGCCTCATTTGGTGAAATATTTGAGGTGAAGATGATTTATTCACAGCCCTAATATTTGCTTTAACTACTCAGAGATTCAGGGAGAAATATGAAAACAAGTCAAAAGAATCAGAATCGTTGTATGAATGTGGTTTTGTTTGACATGAAAGCATAATCCAGTTTCTCTGTAATCCAGAGTGTGAATCAGTCCTCTGCTGGGATCAGGATGATCCTGATGGTTTAGATCAAAGTGATCTCAATCTGCTTTAAAAGTTTAAACAACACGCACTGGAGGATTTATCAGATGATCCTTTTTTATTCTACATTTCAACCAATCTGATGATCTCTGAACAACCTGGCTCTGGAGACCAAAATAGATCATCCATCCTTTTTCCCATGCAGGTCATGAGGGGGCTGGAGCCAATCCCTGCAGGCGAGAGGCAGGGTTACACCCTGGACTGGTCGCCAGCCAATCACAGGAGACAGACAACCAGCCACACTCACATTCACACCTACGGGGAATTTAGAGTCAGCAGTTAACCTAACGAGCATGTCTTTGGACTGTGAGAGGAAGACAGAGAACCAGGAGAGAACCCACACATGAACGAGGAGAACATGCAGACTCCTCACAGAGAGACTCCTGAAGGACGGGGATTCAAACCAGGAACCTCCTCACAGAGAGACTCCTGAAGGACGGGGATTCAAACCAGGAACCTCCTCACAGAGAGACTCCTATCAGACGGGGATTCAAACCAGGAACCTCCTCACAGAGAGACTCCTGAAGGACGGGGATTCAAACCAGGAACCTCCTCACAGAGAGACTCCTGAAGGACGGGGATTCAAACCATGAAGGACGGGGATTCAAACCATGAAGGACGGGGATTCAAACCAGGAACCTCCTCACAGAGAGACTCCTGAAGGACGAGGATTCAAACCAGGAACCTCCTCACAGAGAGACTCCTGAAGGACGGGGATTCAAACCAGGAACCTCCTCACAGAGAGACTCCTGAAGGACGGGGATTCAAACCAGGAACCTCCACACAGAGAGACTCCTGAAGGACGGGGATTCAAACCAGGAACCTCCTCACAGAGAGACTCCTGAAGGACGGGGATTCAAACCAGGAACCTCCTCACAGAGAGACTCCTGAAGGACGGGGATTCAAACCAGGAACCTCCTCACAGAGAGACTCCTGAAGGACGAGGATTCAAACCAGGAACCTCCTCACAGAGAGACTCCTGAAGGACGGGGATTCAAACCTCCTCACAGAGAGACTCCTGAAGGACGAGGATTCAAACCAGGAACCTCCTCACAGAGAGACTCCTGAAGGACGGGGATTCAAACCAGGAACCTCCTCACAGAGAGACTCCTGAAGGACGAGGATTCAAACCAGGAACCTCCTCACAGAGAGACTCCTGAAGGACGGGGATTCAAACCTCCTCACAGAGAGACTCCTGAAGGACGGGGATTCAAACCAGGAACCTCCTCACAGAGAGACTCCTGAAGGACGAGGATTCAAACCAGGAACCTCCTCACAGAGAGACTCCTGAAGGACGGGGATTCAAACCTCCTCACAGAGAGACTCCTGAAGGACGGGGATTCAAACCAGGTATTGAAAAATGTTGAAGTATTGTAATTGTTGTCGACCTTAGTTTGACTGCAGTGTCACTCTCTGCGTACCTGGATTGATTTACAACCTTTACAGAGCGGATGTTACAGGTGTGATTTAAGGCGGAGTCAGTAGAAATGTTTGTAAACACAACATTCAAACTGGGCCCCTCCTTCTCGGCTCAACGCCACCAGTAGAACACGCCCACTGCCCCTGACAACAGCTGTGGGAACACATCCACCCAACCTAGCAACCACCTCCTAAATCACAAATCTCCTTCGCACTGTAATAGAAAAACTGATTATTTAGTAAGCTAGCACAAGCTACACCCCCCGTGTCTGTCCAACGGAAAGCAGACCAACTCCACGGAGGAAACACACCAGCTCCGCCCACAAATGTGCCGAGTCAACCAGAACAAAGCAGAACAATAAAATCCAGTCAGAGGACAGAGTCTCTGCAGACACAGTCACCAGCACACATGTACGGAGGCCCAGAAGGGACAATGGAAAAGCTTCACTTTAGGAGAAGTCTGTATTTTATTTTGAAGGAGACAGGATACTGACTCCATCTTTAAGTAAACTTCCATGAAGGCCACACACACACTCTGAGTGTATTCTAACAGCAGTGGGCACTTAGCGGCTGCAGAACTTAAACCCACAGAGGAGAGTGTGCCGAGTGAACTGAGAGACATTGAACCTCCCATGATCCTTCAGCCTGACGTCACTTCATGCAGAAAGATATCTGCTGCTGTTCTGCAAACGGGGCAACGCTTTAAAAAAAAACATCAGATCTTCAGTCGTATTTTTAACCAAAAGTTACCGTGAGAGAAGAGAGAGAACGCCGTCATCTGGAGAAGAGGGAGGAGCCGGAGGACAGCTCCTCTTCCATACTTCTTTGTGCAGGAGTTTGCATGAAATAGTTGGAGATTAAAAACAAGACATGACCAATATTTTGTATCTTGGACGTCTTTTTTTATAATCATTTTAAAGTTTAAATTCTGTTTTCTACTTTTCTTATTTTTTTAACTCCTCAGACTCAACGCCTCCACATCATAAATCTCCCAGAAACTGTATTCTTCAGGCACATACCTGCCCACAGGTAGGACAGGTGAGGCAGAGCAGCCGTGAGGTTCACCTGGTGGTCACCTGTTAAAGAGCGGTTCAGACAAATCATATGCCTGATGACAATCTGACAAAGCCGAGGAGGTGAAGAGCGAGTCAGTGAAGGCAGCGAGCAGGAGGAGTTTATCAATAAAACATCAGACACAGATTTATTATTAGAGCGGCTCACACACACACACACACACACACACACACACACACACACACACACACACACACACACACACACACACACACACACACACACACACACACACACACACACACACACACACACACACACACACACACACACACACACACACACACACACACACACACACACACACACACGGTGGGGGAGGATTAATCACGCCTCAGACATGTTAAACTGCTCACGTCTTCATCCCAGAGGCTGAATAATATTTCCTCACATGTTTCTCAGTGAGTGGACAGAGACACTGACAGAAACTAAAAGGTCTGAGTAGAGATGCACCAGTCGTGGTGTTCAGCCCGATTGTTTTCTCTTCTGTTTAGTACTACTGATATTCAATAAAGAAAGTGATTTCATAAAAAAGCAAAAATGGCTGACCATGCATTATTCCTTATTTAATCACTCAATAAATAATAAAGTCGGTTAAATGGTAAATGGACTCGAGCTTGTATAGTTTTTTTTTTTTGTCTTCTGAAGACTCAAAGCGCTTTAACACTGCAGGTCACACATACACATTCACACACTGATGGTAGAGGCTGCTGTGTAAAGAGTCCATCAGTATTAACTCATCCATTCATACACATTCACACACTGATGGTAGAGGCTGCTGAGTAAAGAGTCCATCAGTATTAACTCATCCATTCATACACATTCACACACTGATGGTAGAGGCCGCTGAGTAAAGAGTCCATCAGTATTAACTCATCCATTCACACACTGATGGTAGAGGCTGCTGTGTAAAGAGTCCATCAGTATTAACTCATCCATTCATACACTGATGGTAGAGGCCGCTGAGTAAAGAGTCCATCAGTATTAACTCATCCATTCACACGCTGATGGTAGAGGCTGCTGAGTAAAGAGTCCATCAGTATTAACTCATCCATTCATACACTGATGGTAGAGGCTGCTGTGTAAAGAGTCCATCAGTATTAACTCATCCATTCATACACATTCACACACTGATGGTAGAGGCTGCTGAGTAAAGAGTCCATCAGTATTAACTCATCCATTCATACACTGATGGTAGAGGCTGCTGTGTAAAGAGTCCATCAGTATTAACTCATCCATTCATACACATTCACACACTGATGGTAGAGGCTGCTGTGTAAAGAGTCCATCAGTATTAACTCATCCATTCATACACATTCACACACTGATGGTAGAGGCTGCTGTGTAAAGAGTCCATTAGTATTAACTCATCCATTCATACACATTCACACACTGATGGTAGAGGCCGCTGAGTAAAGAGTCCATCAGTATTAACTCATCCATTCACACACTGATGGTAGAGGCTGCTGAGTAAAGAGTCCATCAGTATTAACTCATCCATTCATACACATTCACACACTGATGGTAGAGGCTGCTGTGTAAAGAGTCCATCAGTATTAACTCATCCATTCATACACATTCACACGTGGCTGATGAAGCAGTGGGAGCATCTAGGGGTTAAGTTTCTTGCCCAAGGAATTTAATCAGTATTTCAGATAGATTTAATCTGTAGTCCTGTTTCTGCTGACTGGCAACAGAGCAGCCTGTGTGTGTGTGTGTGTGTGTGTGTGTGTGTGTGTGTGTGTGTGTGTGTGTGTGTGTGTGTGTGTGTGTTAAAGCTCTGAGAAACACAACCTTTAGTTTCTGTTTAATGATCAGCTGAGAAACGGTGAGGTTCTCCATTCATCTTTACTGCTGTTTCACTCTCTCACTCTGTCACACTATCGCTCACCCAGCTGTGTGTGTGTGTGTGTGTGTGTGTGTGTGTGTGTGTGTGTGTGTGTGTGTGTGTGTGTGTGTATGTGTGTGTGTGTGTGTGGACTATAAATAACCTGCTGTTGTGCTGAACAAACACTCCTCCATCAGACAGAGTCCCAGCAGAGCTGAGCTCGCTGCTTCAGCAAACACACTCCACATCCTCAGAGGACCAAAACTGCAGTAACACCACGATACTACTGGAACAGCGACGGGCAACAAACTGGTGTCAGCACTGTCACTGGTGTCAGCACTGTCACTGGTATCAGCACTGTCACTGGTATCAGCACTGTCACTGGTGTCAGCACTGTCACTGGTATCAGCACTGTCACTGGTATCAGCACTGTCACTGGTATCAGCACTGTCACTGGTGTCAGCACTGTCACTGGTATCAGCACTGTCACTGGTATCAGCACTGTCACTGGTGTCAGCACTGTCACTGGTATCAGCACTGTCACTGGTATCAGCACTGTCACTGGTATCAGCACTGTCACTGGTGTCAGCACTGTCACTGGTATCAGCACTGTCACTGGTGTCAGCACTGTCACTGGTATCAGCACTGTCACTGGTATCAGCACTGTCACTGGTATCAGCACTGTCACTGGTGTCAGCACTGTCACTGGTATTACGTTCTGGCATGACATTGATTTCTGCCTTAGAAAATTCACACACGAGGCAACACAGATTAATCAGGCTGCCAGCCACAGTGGCGAGTAAATAAAAGAAGCGTTAAATTGTGATTTGTGACAAACAGCAGCTCAGAGTGAGTCCTCCGGTCTCTGTCACTCAGAGCAGAGCCAGCGGCCTCACACGCTCACTGACACACGCCCCGCCTCCTCCTCGTGTCAGAGCGGGGTCTCTTGCACACTGTCTAAATTAAACACCGACACACAACTCTGCTCTGCATGGAGTCCTGGTGAGCCGATGTGCGAACACATCAGGAAATATTCACAGCGAGCAAGTTGGCAGGCGGGGTGATGATGTCCGTATCACGCGCCCCTCTGATGGAGGCTTCAGAGAGGGTTAAAGATGGCCGCTGCTTCAGGTAAATAAAACAGAGTGGATGAAGAGCTGCTGGTGAAGCTGCGCCAGGAGCTGCAGCAGCACAGTGTTTGACCCTGGAGAGTTCAGATATTTATATCCTCCAATGATCCGGCAGAAACACTCATAATTAATCTTGTATGAGAGTCTCCCCCTGTGGCTCGCACTGTAAGCACCCTACAGGACGACTACGGGAGCCTGCAGAGGACACACCGCCTCAGAACAGAGTCAGTCAGGTTCAGGAAGTGAAGCTCTCACTTAAATCTTACTCAAGTAACTCAAAAGACAAAACGACAGAGGGTAAAGGGAGAAAGCTAATGTTCTGTTACAGTGTCCTGTGTGTTGTTTTAGAGTGAACCTGTAGATGAGGAAGCAGAGAGCTGACTTTCTTTAAACCTGATGCTCAATTAGAAACATTATCCAAAACATCTGAACCAACAAAAACCGACAAGAACTACAAGGACGTGTTTTCATAAACATGATCCTGCAAAAACATTTCTTCAACTGAAGGAAGATTCTGTCCTGAGACCTGGTCCTGATCCTAGCTAACAGGTCTTCAGACTGAGACCTGGTCCTGATCCTAGCTAACAGGTCTTCAGACTGAGACCTGGTCCTGATCCTAGCTAACAGGTCTTCAGACTGAGACCTGGTCCTGATCCTAGCTAACAGGTCATCAGACTGAGACCTGGTCCTGATCCTAGCTAACAGGTCATCAGACCGAGACCTGGTCCTGATCCTAGCTAACAGGTTTCAGACTGAGACCTGGTCCTGATCCTAGCTAACAGGTCATCAGACTGATACCTGGTCCTGATCCTAGCTAACAGGTCATCAGACTGAGACCTGGTCCTGATCCTAGCTAACAGGTTTCAGACTGGGACCTGGTCCTGATCCTAGCTAACAGGTTTCAGACTGAGACCTGGTCCTGATCCTAGCTAACAGGTCGTCAGACTGAGACCTGGTCCTGATCCTAGCTAACAGGTCGTCAGACCGAGACCTGGTCCTGATCCTAGCTAACAGGTTTCAGACTGAGACCTGGTCCTGATCCTAGCTAACAGGTCGTCAGACTGAGACCTGGTCCTGATCCTAGCTAACAGGTCGTCAGACCGAGACCTGGTCCTGATCCTAGCTAACAGGTTTCAGACTGAGACCTGGTCCTGATCCTAGCTAACAGGTTTCAGACTGAGACCTGGTCCTGATCCTAGCTAACAGGTTTCAGACTGGGACCTGGTCCTGATCCTAGCTAACAGGTCGTCAGACCGAGACCTGGTCCTGATCCTAGCTAACAGGTCGTCAGACCGAGACCTGGTCCTGATCCTAGCTAACAGGTCGTCAGACCGAGACCTGGTCCTGATCCTAGCTAACAGGTCATCAGACTGAGACCTGGTCCTGATCCTAGCTAACAGGTCATCAGACTGAGACCTGGTCCTGATCCTAGCTAACAGGTCATCAGACCGGGACCTGGTCCTGATCCTAGCTAACAGGTCATCAGACTGAGACCTGGTCCTGATCCTAGCTAACAGGTCATCAGACTGGGACCTGGTCCTGATCCTAGCTAACAGGTCATCAGACTGAGACCTGGTCCTGATCCTAGCTAACAGGTCATCAGACCGGGACCTGGTCCTGATCCTAGCTAGAGTGTGAGAGTGTGTGAGTGTGAGAGTGTGTGAGTGTGAGTGTGAGAGTGTGAGTGTGAGAGTGTGTGAGTGTGTGAGTGTGAGAGTGTGTGAGTGTGAGAGTGTGTGAGTGTGAGAGTGTGAGAGTGTGTGAGTGTGAGTGTGAGTGTGAGAGTGTGAGTGTGAGAGTGTGAGTGTGTGAGTGTGAGAGTGAGTGTGTGTGAGTGTGAGTGTGAGAGTGTGAGTGTGAGAGTGTGTGAGTGTGAGAGTGTGTGAGTGTGAGAGTGTGTGAGTGTGAGAGTGAGTGTGAGAGTGTGTGTGAGTGTGTGAGTGTGAGAGTGAGTGTGAGTGTGAGTGTGAGTGTGAGAGTGTGTGAGTGTGTGAGTGTGAGAGTGTGTGAGTGTGAGAGTGTGTGAGTGTGAGAGTGTGTGAGTGTGAGAGTGTGTGAGTGTGAGAGTGTGAGAGTGTGTGAGTGTGAGAGTGTGAGAGTGTGTGAGTGTGAGAGTGTGAGAGTGTGAGAGTGTGAGAGTGTGTGAGTGTGAGAGTGTGTGTGAGTGTGAGAGTGTGAGAGTGTGTGTGTGTGAGTGTGTGAGTGTGAGAGTGTGAGAGTGTGTGTGTGTGAGAGTGTGAGAGTGAGTGTGAGTGTGAGAGTGTGTGAGTGTGTGAGTGTGAGAGTGTGTGAGTGTGAGAGTGTGAGAGTGTGTGAGTGTGAGAGTGTGTGTGTGAAGCAGAGGCCTCAGATGAACATCAGTCATTCAGGGTTTACTGTTGGTCACTTTCAGATTCAGACTGTAACACGTTTATCATCGTCTCAGGTTGTAATTAGTGAATCAGCTGCTTTCACACCTGCAGAAAACTCGTGCTGAGCGTCATGTGATCACTCAAACACCTGAATGTTTCTCTCTTCACTCTGAGCGTCATGTGATCACTCAAACACCTGAATGTTTCTCTCTTCACTCTGAGCGTCATGTGATCACTCAAACATCTGAATGTTTCTCTCTTCACTCTGAGTGTCATGTGATCACTCAAACACCTGAATGTTTCTCTCTTCACTCTGAGTGTCATGTGATCACTCAAACACCTGAATGTTTCTCTCTTCACTCTGAGCGTCATGTGATCACTCAAACACCTGAATGTTTCTCTCTTCACTCTGAGTGTCATGTGATCACTCAAACATCTGAATGTTTCTCTCTTCACTCTGAGCGTCATGTGATCACTCAAACATCTGAATGTTTCTCTCTTCACTCTGAGCGTCATGTGATCACTCAAACATCTGAATGTTTCTCTCTTCACTCTGAGCGTCATGTGATCACTCAAACATCTGAATGTTTCTCTCTTCACTCTGAGCGTCATGTGATCACTCAAACATCTGAATGTTTCTCTCTTCACTCTGAGCGTCATGTGATCACTCAAACATCTGAATGTTTCTCTCTTCACTCTGAGCGTCATGTGATCACTCAAACACCTGAATGTTTCTCTCTTCACTCTGAGTGTCATGTGATCACTCAAACACCTGAATGTTTCTCTCTTCACTCTGAGCGTCATGTGATCACTCAAACATCTGAATGTTTCTCTCTTCACTCTGAGCGTCATGTGATCACTCAAACACCTGAATGTTTCTCTCTTCACTCTGAGCGTCATGTGATCACTCAAACATCTGAATGTTTCTCTCTTCACTCTGAGCGTCATGTGATCACTCAAACATCTGAATGTTTCTCTCTTCACTCTGAGTGTCATGTGATCACTCAAACATCTGAATGTTTCTCTCTTCACTCTGAGCGTCATGTGATCACTCAAACATCTGAATGTTTCTCTCTTCACTCTGAGCGTCATGTGATCACTCAAACATCTGAATGTTTCTCTCTTCACTCTGAGCGTCATGTGATCACTCAAACATCTGAATGTTTCTCTCTTCACTCTGAGTTTCTCCTCCAGCCTCCTCGTATTTATTCTGCAGAAAGTCAGAGTGAGCTGATGTGAGAACACAGCAGGATATAATCAGGAGAATTCACCTGGAGCCAGTGGGAGGGGCCAGTGGGAGGAGCCAGTGGGAGGGGCCAGTGGGAGGGGCCAGTGGGAGGGGCCAGTGGGAGGAGCCAGTGGGCTTTATGCCTCTTCACAGGGCCCCTCCAACCAGTGTTCATCACCATTATGTTAAAAGTATTCTGACACGGTAAACGATGATCTAAAAATGGCACTTTCAGTGTTAGAGAAGCTCAGGTACATTACTACGTTTTGACATGTTTCTTGTGATATTCCGTTTTTAAATCAGGGAACGCGCTCTTTCTGATGATGACGCATAAGATGTGTGTTACAAACATTACTACGATTAGTTTTAAAATGAGACGTAGCACCATAAACCTCTCTCTCTCTCTCTCTCTCTCTCTCTCTCTCTCTCTCTCTCTCTCTCTCTCTCTCTCTCTCTCTCTCTCTCTCTCTCTCTCTCTCTCTCTCTCTCTCTCTCTCTCTCTCTCTCTCTCTCTCTCTCTCTCTCTCTCTCTCTCTCAGGGTCGCCGTGTCTTTGGAGTCTCTCTGAGCGATGTTATGAAACAGAAGCTGCAGGTCTGAACGCTTCATCAAACTTTAACAGCTTTATTATGCAACACAGAGAGACAGCAGAGGTTACTACAGGTCACAGCCGCTCTCACCTGGACGCTCTCACCTGGACGCCTCAAAGTGTTCACAGCTCATTGTTTTCTGTGATCAGCTCCGAAACCACAGGAAGCTTTGAGATCCAAAATCTGAAGTTAATCCAGATAAAAGCACTTACAATCATCTGTGTGTGTGTGTGTGTGTGTGTGTGTGTGTGTGTGTGTTACTGTGTGTGTGTTACTGTGTGTTACTGTGTGTGTGTGTGTTACTGTGTGTGTGTTACTGTGTGTGTGTGTGTGTGTGTGTGTGTGTGTGTGTTACTGTGTGTGTGTGTGTTACTGTGTGTGTGTGTGTGTGTGTGTGTGTGTGTGTGTGTGTGTGTGTGTGTGGACTCATGGTCCATTTTAAAAGACGTACAATACAAAAAATAGTGAACACACATATACAATAAAAACATTCCCACGTCTTATAAAAGGCTCTTATTCCAACGTCTCCAAAGGGATGACTGGTAGCGTTCTGCACTATAACTTGGGTTCAACAGCAGCATTATAATTACATTCTTAAATCTGTACATCAGGTTCCTCAATAAAGCTTGTAAGGTGTTAACTCCTGCATTCACAAATAGCTCACCTGCACTCCTCCATCTTGGCTTTTTAAGATCCTAAAACAATCATTGTAAGCAACCTGAAGTCTGTGCATACTTGATTTTTTGAACTTACCCCATAAGGGGGCAGTATACAGGGGAGTGCAATATGCTCTAAAGAGACATATCTTTACATGATCAGAACATATTGGCCTGGGCATATAATGTACCACACTGTCGAAACATGTCGTCAGCGTCAGACATTTGATCTGTTGTAAAGTGTCCCAGGTATTTGGCTTTATAACAAACACAAAGTTCTTCCCCAGAAAGATAAAACTGTGGAAAGTGGAGGTCCTTATCTCCCTTTGCCCTACATATCAGTTCAGTTGTTCAGATAAACCGTTCATATACAGGTTGAAGAGGGCTGGTGACAGTAGCCCCCCTTGTTGAACTCCATTACCAACCCTGAAGGGACCAGAGACACTACTGCCCCATCTGACTTGTATACTCTGGTTAGCATACCAGTATGCAAGTATTCTTATAATGCTAGCAGGTACACCCTTTGGATTTAATTTTTTTAATAGCTTCTGGTGATTGACTCGATCAAATACCTTAGAGGCATCAATAACGACAATTAGAACAGATACACAACTCAGTGCCATGCTTCAGTTTGAAACCAAACTGATTGTCTCTGGTATTAATATAATCACCCAATCGATCTAAAAGAATACTCTCCAGAACTTTGGAAATCACACTTTCCAGTGCGATTGGTTCTTGGTTCTGATTGGTTGATGTTGTAGTAATGACAGGCACAAGAGTTACAGCCAACATGGAGTCGAGCATCAGCCCATGTGTCATAAAGCCAGTGAAACACATGACAAGTAGAGCGGCCTCTTTGGGGAATGAAAACTTCAGGTGCTCTGCAGTCATCTGATCTGAGCCACTTACTTTATTTACAGATAATTGTTCAATAGCTTCAGATACCTCAATGGTTGATTCCTACTGCGTCCCTGTTGGCAACATTACCCACTTTATATGGGTCACTTTTAACACAATGAAATAAAGCCGAGTAATTCTGTTTCCACAATTCAGCGATGTTATCAGCTCCAGAGACTCCCTCAATGTATTGCTCCTGTTTAGAGTTCTCACCTCCTTCCAAAATTCAATCCCATTCTTATTTAGCAGCTTTTCAGCCGTAGAGTCTGCTCTCATCACTTGTTCATTTTTGGATATATAACGAACTGCATATTTATACCTTGAGAGAGTAAGCTTTTTATAATCCAGGACTGTGTGGGTCGGCCTTCCTGAACCCAAGCTTTAAATGCCTCCTTAGCTTCTGCATGATGAGCAGCTACATGCTTTCTCCAACCTGGCTTGGTGTTAGAATTTACCCTTTTAGAATAATTATGATATGACCTGCTGGCCTCATACACAGCTCCAACAATATCATTGTACACAGAGATCTTTACGGTGAGAAATGTCATTACAGTTTCCATCAGAACACATAATTGCACCTCTCGGTAAACATACACCACTAAGAAGGATATCAGTTTTCCCATAGTATGATAAGATGTCTTCATTGGTGAGTTTAGCCCAATCCAGTTTAGCTTTAGTGTTTGTAGTATTACTGACCTCATTCATCATCTCAGGTAGATTTTCAACATCAAGAGACATTATAAATGGTAAATGATCAGACATTGATTTCTCATAAGATTTCCATGGAATGCAGAATCTCATGGGCATCAGCAGTGCTAATACAATGATCAAGCCATGATGCTGTGTGCCAGGCCTCACTTATGTAAGAGTAACTGGATAATAAAAGTCTGTTATCATCACAAAACTGTGACATATGTTGAGCAAATATTGACCTTCTATCTGAAATATCAGCATTCATATGTGTGTCTCTCTGGGGATGATTTGTTTCGTTCATTCACTTCCTGTTTTGACTTAATGATAATAAAGTGATGAGTGTGTAAATTGGCAGTAATGGTTCAAATCCCTCTTGTGATGAAAATGAGCTCAAAGACGATCAGTCCACATCTCAGTCAGATCACAGAGACACAAACGAGAGATCTAATCCTGATTCGTCGATCACACCTCAGCTGTGTCAGCTGTTTAAGCGTCTACTTCCTGGTTCACTCTCAGTGACCGGGGGTCTCATTTATAACCGTTGCGTACGCACAAAACGGGGTCTGAAACTGGCGTACGCCTTTTCCCACGCAAAGTCTGTGATCTATAAAAACAAACCTGACGGTAAAATGTGCTCACCGGTAAGCAAACTGTGACCCTGGCGTACGTTCATTTTGGAGGCATGGGAAATCATCGACACAGACAATGAAGTGGTGAATTGAAACCTGCAGATACATACTGATGTCTCTAAATATCAAACTTTACTGACAGATCCACGTCATCAGAATCATTCAAACCGATGGTTTTATTTAGGCTATAATCGCGCATGTAGTGAGCCGTTTCCGATAAGTCACTTTCATTATGACAATATATAAACAGAAAATAAACACAAAATATAAAAGTCCGCCTCATACATATTGCATCAGCGCCGTCTCGCCTTCATTATCCCGGACGGACCTCAGAGGACCGGACGTGTACACTAATGTAATCACTGATGTAGAGTTAAACATGAGACTAACACAGAGACCACAGAGCCTCCAGTTTTCATTCATATCCTTCAATATCGAGCATTTATCATCAAGTGTGGTTTTTAGTTTTAATACTCACACACACACACACACACACACACACACACACACACACACACACACACACACACACACACACACACACACACACACACACACACACACACACACACACACACACACACACACACACACACACACACACACACACACACACTTTTATGTTGAAATGTTTATGTTGAAATGTTTATTTTGAAATGTTTATGTTGAAATGTTTATTTTGAAATGTTTATGTTGAAATGTTTATTTTGAAATGTTTATGTTACACTCACACACACACACACTCAGCCTCTGGTGGGGCTCGGCGATGTTCAGTCCATTAAGCGGGGAGTGTGCAGTCGTCGTTTGTCTGTGTCGTGGCAGAATTCACCATCACAAGGTCACTGCTCATGACTTCACACACACTCACACACACACACACACACACACACACACTCACACACTCACACACTCACACACTCACACACACTCACACACTCACACACTCACACACTCACACACTCACACACTCACACACACTCACACACTCACACACTCACACACTCACACACACTCACACACTCACACACTCACACACACACACACTCACACACTCACACACTCACACACACACACACTCACACACTCACACACACTCACACACACACTCACACACACACACACACACACACACACACACACACACACACACACACACACACTTTTATGTTGAAATGTTTATGTTGAAATGTTTATTTTGAAATGTTTATGTTGAAATGTTTATTTTGAAATGTTTATGTTGAAATGTTTATGTTGAAATGTTTATGTTGAAATGTTTATGTTGAAATGTTTATTTTGAAATGTTTATGTTGAAATGTTTATGTTGAAATGTTTATTTTGAAATGTTTATGTTGAAATGTTTATTTTGAAATGTTTATGTTGAAATGTTTATGTTGAAATGTTTATTTTGAAATGTTTATGTTGAAATGTTTATTTTGAAATGTTTATTTTGAAATGTTTATTTTGAAATGTTTATGTTGAAATGTTTATTTTGAAATGTTTATTTTGAAATGTTTATGTTGAAATGTTTATGTTGAAATGTTTATGTTGAAATGTTTATTTTGAAATGTTTATGTTGAAATGTTTATTTTGAAATGTTTATGTTGAAATGTTTATTTTGAAATGTTTATTTTGAAATGTTTATGTTGAAATGTTTATGTTGAAATGTTTATTTTGAAATGTTTATGTTGAAATGTTTATTTTGAAATGTTTATGTTGAAATGTTTATTTTGAAATGTTTATGTTGAAATGTTTATGTTGAAATGTTTATTTTGAAATGTTTATTTTGAAATGTTTATGTTGAAATGTTTATGTTGAAATGTTTATTTTGAAATGTTTATTTTGAAATGTTTATGTTGAAATGTTTATGTTGAAATGTTTATGTTGAAATGTTTATTTTGAAATGTTTATGTTGAAATGTTTTTGTCCTGTGAGTCTGAACTCGTAATCTTTGAGGTAAACAGCCAGTAAAGTTTCACTTCTTATCACAACATCTTTTTAAAAGTATTAAAGTTGAAGAAAACTACGTCTACCTCATGACAAATGTGACCAAGAGAAGAAAGAGCCAATCAAGACACGAGAGGCACTTTTCTAAACAAACACGTTGGAAATGTCCCAGCAGGGCTTCCGTACCAAACTGAGAGAAGAATGAGTCCATCAGAAGTGAACAACAAAGTCCAACACAAACATATGGACAACACAACACTGGATCAAACATACGGACCAAACTTTGATACAAAACCAAAAATAAAACATCAAGACATTCACAAAAATAAAAACTAAGAGAAACCAAGAGATGAACGAGTGATGAACGAGTGATGAACGAGTGACGTCAGAAACTAAGAGATGAACGAGTGATGAACGAGTGACGTCAGAAACTAAGATGAACGAGTGATGAACGAGTGATGAACGAGTGACGTCAGAAACTAAGAGATGAACGAGTGACGTCAGAAACTAAGAGATGAACGAGTGACGTCAGAAACTAAGTGATGAACGAGTGATGAACGAGTGATGAACGAGTGACGTCAGAAACTAAGAGATGAACGAGTGATGAACGAGTGACGTCAGAAACTAAGAGATGAACGAGTGATGAACGAGTGATGAACGAGTGACGTCAGAAACTAAGAGATGAACGAGTGACGTCAGAAACTAAGTGATGAACGAGTGACGTCATAAACTAAGAGATGAACGAGTGATGAACGAGTGACGTCATAAACTAAGAGATGAACGAGTGATGAACGAGTGACGTCAGAAACTAAGAGATGAACGAGTGACGTCATAAACTAAGAGATGAACGAGTGATGAACGAGTGATGAACGAGTGACGTCATAAACTAAGAGATGAACGAGTGACGTCAGAAACTAAGAGATGAACGAGTGACGTCAGAAACTAAGAGATGAACGAGTGACGTCAGAAACTAAGTGATGAACGAGTGATGAATGAGTGATGAACGAGTGACGTCAGAAACTAAGAGATGAACGAGTGATGAACGAGTGATGAACGAGTGACGTCAGAAACTAAGAGATGAACGAGTGATGAACGAGTGATGAACGAGTGACGTCAGAAACTAAGAGATGAACGAGTGACGTCAGAAACTAAGAGATGAACGAGTGACGTCAGAAACTAAGTGATGAACGAGTGATGAACGAGTGATGAACGAGTGACGTCAGAAACTAAGAGATGAACGAGTGATGAACGAGTGATGAACGAGTGACGTCAGAAACTAAGAGATGAACGAGTGATGAACGAGTGATGAACGAGTGACGTCAGAAACTAAGAGATGAACGAGTGACGTCAGAAACTAAGTGATGAACGAGTGACGTCATAAACTAAGAGATGAACGAGTGATGAACGAGTGACGTCATAAACTAAGAGATGAACGAGTGATGAACGAGTGACGTCAGAAACTAAGAGATGAACGAGTGACGTCATAAACTAAGAGATGAACGAGTGATGAACGAGTGATGAACGAGTGACGTCATAAACTAAGAGATGAACGAGTGATGAACGAGTGACGTCAGAAACTAAGAGATGAACGAGTGACGTCAGAAACTAAGAGATGAACGAGTGACGTCAGAAACTAAGTGATGAACGAGTGACATCAGAAACTAAGTGATGAACGAGTGACGTCATAAACTAAGAGATGAACGAGTGATGAACGAGTGACGTCATAAACTAAGAGATGAACGAGTGACGTCAGAAACTAAGAGATGAACGAGTGATGAACGAGTGACGTCAGAAACGAAGAGATGAACGAGTGATGAACGAGTGACATCATAAACAAAGAGATGAACGAGTGACGTCAGAAACTAAGAGATGAACGAGTGATGAACGAGTGACGTCAGAAACTAAGAGATGAACGAGTGACGTCAGAAACTAAGAGATGAACGAGTGACGTCAGAAACTAAGAGATGAACGAGTGACGTCAGAAACTAAGAGATGAACGAGTGATGAACGAGTGACGTCAGAAACTAAGAGATGAACGAGTGACGTCAGAAACTAAGAGATGAACGAGTGACGTCAGACACTAAGAGATGAACGAGTGATGAACGAGTGACGTCAGAAACTAAGAGATGAACGAGTGACGTCAGAAACTAAGAGATGAACGAGTGACGTCAGAAACTAAGAGATGAACGAGTGACGTCAGAAACTAAGTGATGAACGAGTGACGTCAGAAACTAAGAGATGAACGAGTGATGAACGAGTGACGTCAGAAACTAAGAGATGAACGAGTGACGTCAGAAACTAAGAGATGAACGAGTGACGTCAGAAACTAAGAGATGAATGAGTGATGAACGAGTGACGTCAGAAACTAAGAGATGAACGAGTGACGTCAGAAACTAAGAGATGAACGAGTGACGTCAGAAACTAAGTGATGAACGAGTGACGTCAGAAACTAAGAGATGAACGAGTGATGAACGAGTGACGTCAGAAACTAAGAGATGAACGAGTGACGTCAGAAACTAAGAGATGAACGAGTGACGTCAGAAACTAAGAGATGAATGAGTGATGAACGAGTGACGTCAGAAACTAAGAGATGAATGAGTGATGAACGAGTGACGTCAGAAACTAAGAGATGAATGAGTGATGAACGAGTGACGTCAGAAACTAAGAGATGAATGAGTGATGAACGAGTGACGTCAGAAACTAAGAGATGAATGAGTGATGAACGAGTGATGAATGAATGACGTCAGAAACTAAGAGATGAACGAGTGACGTCAGAAACTAAGAGATGAACGAGTGACGTCAGAAACTAAGAGATGAACGAGTGACGTCAGAAACTAAGAGATGAACGAGTGACGTCAGAAACTAAGAGATGAACTAGTGATGAATGAGTGACGTCAGAAACTAAGAGATGAACGAGTGATGAATGAGTGACGTCAGAAACTAAGAGATGAATGAGTGACGTCAGAAACTAAGAGATGAATGAGTGACGTCAGAAACTAAGAGATGAACGAGTGACGTCAGAAACTAAGAGATGAATGAGTGATGAATGAGTGACGTCAGAAACTAAGAGATGAACGAGTGACGTCAGAAACTAAGAGATGAACGAGTGACGTCAGAAACTAAGAGATGAACGAGTGACGTCAGAAACTAAGTGATGAACGAGTGACGTCAGAAACTAAGAGATGAATGAGTGACGTCAGAAACTAAGAGATGAACGAGTGACGTCAGAAACTAAGAGATGAATGAGTGATGAATGAGTGACGTCAGAAACTAAGAGATGAACGAGTGACGTCAGAAACTAAGAGATGAACGAGTGACGTCAGAAACTAAGAGATGAACGAGTGACGTCAGAAACTAAGTGATGAACGAGTGACGTCAGAAACTAAGAGATGAACGAGTGATGAATGAGTGACGTCAGAAACTAAGAGATGAACGAGTGACGTCAGAAACTAAGAGATGACTGAGTGACGTCAGAAACTAAGAGATGAATGAGTGATGAATGAGTGACGTCAGAAACTAAGAGATGAACGAGTGACGTCAGAAACTAAGAGATGACTGAGTGACGTCAGAAACTAAGAGATGAATGAGTGATGAATGAGTGACGTCAGAAACTAAGAGATGAACGAGTGATGAATGAGTGACGTCAGAAACTAAGAGATGAACGAGTGATGAATGAGTGACGTCAGAAACTAAGAGATGAACGAGTGACGTCAGAAACTAAGAGATGACTGAGTGACGTCAGAAACTAAGAGATGAATGAGTGATGAATGAGTGACGTCAGAAACTAAGAGAAGAACGAGTGACGTCAGAAACTAAGAGATGAACGAGTGACGTCAGAAACTAAGAGATGAACGAGTGACGTCAGAAACTAAGAGATGAATGAGTGATGAATGAGTGACGTCAGAAACTAAGAGAAGAACGAGTGACGTCAGAAACTAAGAGATGAACGAGTGACGTCAGAAACTAAGAGATGACTGAGTGACGTCATAAACTAAGAGATGAATGAGTGATGAACGAGTGACGTCAGAAACTAAGAGAAGAACGAGTGACGTCAGAAACTAAGAGATGAACGAGTGACGTCAGAAACTAAGAGATGAATGAGTGACGTCATAAACTAAGAGATGAATGAGTGATGAACGAGTGACGTCAGAAACTAAGAGAAGAACGAGTGACGTCAGAAACTAAGAGATGAACGAGTGACGTCAGAAACTAAGAGATGAACGAGTGATGAACGAGTGACGTCAGAAACTAAGAGATGAACGAGTGACGTCAGAAACTAAGAGATGAACGAATGACGTCAGAAACTAAGAGATGAACGAATGACGTCAGAAACTAAGAGATGAACGAGTGACGTCAGAAACTAAGTGATGAACGAGTGATGAATGAATGACGTCAGAAACTAAGAGATGAATGAATGACGTCAGAAACTAAGAGATGAACGAGTGACGTCAGAAACTAAGAGATGAACGAGTGATGAATGAGTGACGTCAGAAACTAAGAGATGAACGAGTGATGAACGAGTGACGTCAGAAATTAAGAGATGAATGAATGACGTCAGAAACTAAGAGATGAATGAGTGACGTCAGAAACTAAGAGATGAATGAGTGACGTCAGAAACTAAGAGATGAACGAGTGACGTCAGAAACTAAGAGATGAATGAGTGATGAATGAGTGACGTCAGAAACTAAGAGATGAACGAGTGACGTCAGAAACTAAGAGATGAACGAGTGACGTCAGAAACTAAGAGATGAACGAGTGACGTCAGAAACTAAGTGATGAACGAGTGACGTCAGAAACTAAGTGATGAACGAGTGACGTCAGAAACTAAGAGATGAACGAGTGACGTCAGAAACTAAGAGATGAACGAGTGACGTCAGAAACTAAGAGATGAACGAGTGACGTCAGAAACTAAGAGATGAACGAGTGACGTCAGAAACTAAGAGATGAATGAGTGATGAACGAGTGACGTCAGAAACTAAGAGATGAATGAGTGATGAACGAGTGATGAATGAATGACGTCAGAAACTAAGAGATGAACGAGTGACGTCAGAAACTAAGAGATGAACGAGTGACGTCAGAAACTAAGAGATGAACGAGTGACGTCAGAAACTAAGAGATGAACGAGTGACGTCATAAACTAAGAGATGAACGAGTGATGAACGAGTGACGTCAGAAACTAAGAGATGAACGAGTGACGTCATAAACTAAGAGATGAACGAGTGACGTCAGAAACTAAGAGATGAACGAGTGACGTCAGAAACTAAGAGATGAACGAGTGACGTCAGAAACTAAGAGATGAACGAGTGACGTCAGAAACTAAGAGATGAATGAGTGATGAACGAGTGACGTCAGAAACTAAGAGATGAATGAATGACATCAGAAACTAAGAGATGAACGAGTGACGTCAGAAACTAAGAGATGAACGAGTGACGTCAGAAACTAAGAGATGAACGAGTGACGTCAGAAACTAAGAGATGAATGAGTGATGAATGAGTGACGTCAGAAACTAAGAGATGAACGAGTGACGTCATAAACTAAGAGATGAACGAGTGATGAACGAGTGACGTCAGAAACTAAGAGATGAACGAGTGACGTCATAAACTAAGAGATGAACGAGTGACGTCAGAAACTAAGAGATGAACGAGTGACGTCAGAAACTAAGAGATGAACGAGTGACGTCAGAAACTAAGAGATGAACGAGTGATGAACGAGTGACGTCAGAAACTAAGAGATGAACGAGTGACGTCATAAACTAAGAGATGAACGAGTGACGTCAGAAACTAAGAGATGAACGAGTGACGTCAGAAACTAAGAGATGAACGAGTGATGAACGAGTGACTCCCGCCAAAACGTATCGGCAACACTTCAGGAGGAAATCCAAACAAAACAAAAACAAAGTTTCTCGTTCTGACGACATCAGAAGACTGATCACAAATCTACAGCGTGTGGAAGAAAACATGAAACACTTAATGGTGAGTAGGATGAATGTTTGTGTTGCCGTGGTGACTGAAACAGGAAGAGATTTTGGTATGGTGACGAGCCTGCTGTCAGGTGTTAATGTGACTGCTTCAGGAAACTTACAGCTACATCGACTTCTTTGAAGGATGAAGATTTCCGGGTCGGGGGAAAAGACGGTTTCTGAATCAAATCATTTATTTTAACCTCCTGATGACGTCACATTTGCTGTAAAGTTATTTATAGTTTGAGTGTTTCATGTTTTTATCTCTTTTAAATGTGATTAGTAAAAAGGGGGGGGGGGTCTTCACTTTCAGTTCTTCTATTTAGAAATCTAAATCTATTTCTTGGACAAACTGAGATGAAACTGAGTCCAGAATCACCTGCGGACCAGGTGGACCTGCACGTGCTGAATCGTGTTCACGTGTTTTCTGACATGAATGCAGGTTTTCATGGAGTACCTGATCGGAGGCTGTGCAGGTGTGTGTGTGTGTGTGTGTGTGTGTGTGTGTGTGTGTGTGTGTGTGTGTGTGTGTGTGTGTGTGTGTGTGTGTGTGTGTGTGTGTGTGTGTGAGAGACTCACCTGGACCTGGTACATGTCTCGGACTCGGTGTGCTCCGGCAGATCTCGGATCGGTCCTCCGCCGTTCAGCGGGACGGAGTCAGCAGCTGCAGCCGCCAGAGGTCCACCACAGCCCGGCTGCGCTGCCCTGCCCCGCTCGGTGTGTTTCCCGGGCCTCTCAGCTGTGGACGACGCGGAGATCTCGCTCCGTGCTCCCGGTCCCGGTCCGCTCGGTCCAGCCTCCCCGACACCAAAGCGCCCCAGCACCGCGGGGCCCGGTTATCATGTCTCTCCGCTCCGCTGGAGGGCGGGATGAAAACAAACCGAGCCGAGACGAGCCGTCCCGAGCTGCTCCGAAGTTAAGATACCCTGGCTACACACAGGGACTTCCGGTCAGGTGCTTCACAATAAAAGCGTCTTATTGCGGCCTCCAGTTCAAAACAATACAATTTAAGTTCAGAGAAAAAAAACAGGAAAATGAGTTCTGAAACAACCTGGTATAAATTCATGAAATGCTTATTTCATTATTCAGTTATATGTCGGCAACTTTTATCATTTAAAAACTCTAAATGTCTTGATATTAAACGTACAATCTGTAGAACTTTGTTTATGATGTGGATTTCCTTGTTGTTGATATGTTTGATGATGAAGAAATTCGCCGTTGAGACTGACTTGCTTTCAAAGAGTATAATTTTATTTAAGCAAGAAACAGAATCACTGGTCACGTCTGACCAGGAGGATCAAGAAGCCAATAATGATCTCTCTCGAACACACAGAGACAATTGCTTATATGCATCCAAACATCTGTTTTCCGTCATAAAAACATCAAGTTACACAACCATATATGGCAATACTCCTATACAACACCTCAATTTAAACATTCCACCTGAGGGGACTCCTAAATCTCCTTCAGATACTATCTCCAGACGCACCCGTTGTAAACTTATATTATCTCTGTCCTAGTTACATCAGACACTTCATAGTCCCCCCTAGCGAGACTATAGTCTCGCAAACGAGATAAATTATACAATTATGATGTTAATTAGCCTCATACGAATCACTTCTGTTCATGCTTAACCTTAGTAATATAGTAAAATTTTATTTGTGGAGTGTGAGAGCGAAAAACCCATCAAGCAGCTATCTTTCTTTATTATCCATCAAACAATCTAGACAGGAAAAACTCTCTCACGGTTCCTCTGCCCCAGGCAACCACCTATAGTACTCCAAACCAATTAAAAAGAAAAAGGGTTATGAAAACTTTTCAGGATGATATATAAATGCACACATTCAAAACCTCAGAAATAAAATCTAAAAATTGTCCAAAGTCAGGCTGGTCGACCCATCGCACCTTCCAATGGACCTCTCCCTACCTAACACCACTTTCCCTAAGGATCGATAAAGAAAGAAAACACCTGAGTTCCCAATATATGCATCTTATACAGTTCCAGAAAAATATGTCTTGCTAAAAATATCTACTTTAAAGTAAAACATACAAAAATATTTATCAACAATACAAGTTACATTGTAATAAACCTTCAATGATTTTTCAATCGAAACCCCTCATCATGATGTCTTCATTCAGGTTTCCGTTGTCCATTTCCATCCTCCATTTTCTTAAGTTTGGTTGTTTCAACTCCATTAATCTGGAAGGATCTCTGGACAATCAGCCACCCTCACATTGGTCTCCCAAATATCATCCTGGGAAGAAAAATCAACAGCCAGTATCTTTGTACATACAAAACATCAAAGATATTCATTTTTGTATCATACTTTCACCTTATTCCACTACATGATTAACATATACATGATTAAAATATTCAATTCCCCCCTTTTATCAATTCACTTCCAGTTCAAAATAATAGTGAGTCAATGTTGAATTCAGATATTCAAAAATGGATATTTCTCTCCAATCTCTATGACCTCCTCACCTTCACTTAGGTCATTACCACTCAGTAGCGGCATCTGAATGTTTTCTCCTGGCATCACAACTCCTACCCATCTCAATATCATAGCCTTAGCAAAGGTCAACAACAGCGTACAAAAACAAAACATCACACACAGTGATAGAAGGGTAGCCACCAAAATCTGAACCACTATAGCTCCTACTGGTCCTAATTGGTCTTGTAACCAGGTATTCGCAGACCATCCCGCTCTTTCTGATGGACCAAATGAATCCCTAATTAGTTTCAAAGCATCTATGACACTAGTCATATTGTCAGTAGCATCAGGAATCAAAGTGTAACAGGCTTCTCCAGTTAGATTCAAAGCTACACAGAGGCCACCTTGTTTGGCCAAAATGTAATCAAAAGCCATGTCATGTTTCAGCAACGTCAATCGATGACTCCTCTGAGTATTCGACAAATATTCAAAACCTTTTATGGTCTCGTTTGCAAAACCTTGCAGGGTATATGTAATATTATCAATATGATCAGCTAAGTATGTAACACCATACCATGGAAACAATCCTATTCCCCATTTCTCTCCCAAACTTATCCTCCAATGATAAGACTCCAAGTTGTGAAATTGTGCCAAATCTCTTTTCTTTCTACTGCTAGAGATTGTCGTAGAGTTATCCTCATCAGACCCTTGTCCCTTCTGAATAACAAAAACATCATACGGAAGTTTCAACTGTGCCATATAACAACATCCAATCCAACCATAAGGTAAAAATAAGTATGCCTTATCACCACAAATCCACCAGATATCTTTAAATGTTCCTATGGTAAAATTACCCGGTAAAGTTTGATTCTTTACACTTAGAGTTTTACTCAGTCTGCGATGTGGTGCATGAAAGGTCACTATATACATGTCATCAATAGCCCTTTGATCACGTCGTCTAAATTGCATCATATAGTTATCACATTCTGATATTCCCATAAACATACCATCTCCACCATGAGTACCATTTGAACAAAAACAAAATTTAACCTTCACAGGTGTCACTTCCATAGGATCAGGGACTGCTGTCGTAATATCTTCATACTGATAAAGGAGATTTATATATGATAACTTCTTCAACCAAGCACAATTCCGTTGAGGTGTAAATAGATGCACCGACACGGCCATCCAATAATCTTTTGGTGCTTGTTGCTTAAATACCAACCACGATAGCGCATAATTTTGACATTTAGAAGTTAAAGGTTCTGGTACCGTCTCTAGAATTGAAGGCCATGTGCCTGGTGCTGGAACTCTCACGACACATGGACCACTCAAATTACTAGCCAATCTAACAGAGTGAGTCAACTGTTGGTACCACATATTTCTACTTGCCCACGGGTCTGCAATTTGCAACACCGAGGAATCAAACCCATAAGCTTTCCATTGGGTTTCACGCTTCTCTAATGCATGAAGATGTTTAGTCATGACTTCTGATGTCCCGTCAGCATCTACAAAATCACCAATCAGATTCGACATAGTCATCTGAATTGTTTCAGCTGCCTTAACTAATGTAGATGTAGCAACAGATGTCAACATCATACCTACAGACTCTGTAGACACCGAAGAACTCATCATTGTTTCGTTGATAGTAGATCCCATCTTTACAACCTCACTTGTAAAATTACTCGCAGCTAGAGTAGTAACCAAAGTTGATACGTTAATACTACTAGTTATTCTCTGAGCTACAGTAGTAGACATCATCTGTTCATCAGTCACCCTTGGAGTGACTAGTTGCTTTTGAACCTCTTTAGCCACCGTAACTACTTCAATAGGATCTAGGCCTTCTACCACAAGCATTATCTTACGAGTTCTATACCCTTTTACCCAATAATTGTGATATGGTACAAATTTAAACTCTGGATCCAAATAAGTGCATGTATATTCTCCCTGATCTTCCCCTGTTACATTGATTAGGACAAGTGTACAGTCGTCTTCAACCCTAAACAACCTTATGTGATTATACAAAATATACTTTCTTTGATCATGAGGCACACTATTAATTTCAGGTCCTGTTAGCACTATTTCTTCACCACGGGCATTTTTCCAATTAGGGGGATTATTATCATCATTATTCCATTTTCCACATTTACATGGAAGGCGTGCTGAATTCCCTAACGTAGCTTTAATCACAATGTTTACAGGAAATTGAGTTGTAGAAATCATTTGAGGCTCAGCTGTATTTAGACGCAATATTTCTGTGACGTCAGTAACCTTCAGTTTTGAAAAGGTGGATGTCTGCTTTATTTTCTCAATCAGCGGGAGAGTTGATATGGTAGTTGACAGTTTTCCTACTTCAACAACCAGGGGTTTTGCAATTCTAGTTTCATTTAGTACCACTAAAGTCACAATACTGTTTCTGTAACCTAACCCCGATTGGGCACTATGCTCTCCCATATTTACTAATTTTGGGTCATAATATGTACACTTATAGTCACCTTGATCTTCAATCTGAGATCTACGTAAATAAAGACTACAGTCTCCCTCAATCTTTGACCTTCTTCGATCATTAAGCAACACATACTTTTCTAGTGGTGATGTCCCCAATAAATCAATAACCTTACCATGGCTATCTTCCCACTGGACTCGGAATTTCCCTTTCCCATTATTTTCCTTTGTACACTGACATGGGAGCTGAACTGACTTTCCCAAAGTCACTTCTACTCTAGTCCTCGTAACGTTTTGGTCTAACCTTTCTTCGGGTTGGCCTTGGACTCCTTGGCCCAACTGGGTCTGTGGATTTTCCTGTAGAGGCATCACAGTCCTCTGGAGTCTTTGACTCATGCTCTTGAGAAATAGACTCTGTTGTTTCTGGGACAAGTTGTAAATCAATGTCACCAAATCGTCTTTCTTGCTCATGGACTGACAAGTCATCCCTGACATCATCAAAAGTGTAATCAAAATCATCATGCATAGCCCCAACATGGTCAATCCCTTCTTCCGGATCTTGACCTTGGGGGTCTGCATGAACCTCTGCTGCTTCTGTAGCTTCTGTTGGCTCTCTTTCGCTTTCAACATCTCGGTTCTGTGATCGTGGAACCTCTTCTGTTGGCGCTTTAACACAATGTGATAAATGATACCAGGTAGGAGACCCTTTAACCTGGACTGCAGTTCCCGTACTGCGGACTACTTCAAATGGTCCTTCACGGCGTTCATTAAACCACTTCCTCCTAAACACCTTCACGAATACCTTGTTTCCAGGTTGCACTGCATTCGTCTTTTGCTCATCGAGTCTCTCTTGCACCTCCTCTCGTTTTTGCCTGTCAGAGACATATGTGTATATTCTCTTATGTAAAGCAGCCATGTAATTAACATACACTCGCATTTCATCTTCTAAAAGGGCTAAACTTGGACCCTTGCCACTTGTACGCAAACAAGGTGTCGGCATCCGTCTGCCCATTGCCAACTCATGGGGTGTCATGCGCAAATCACGGAGCCCACTTGAACGACACACCATTAACGCCAGTGGAAGCGCTTCCACCCAATTCAAACCTGTGTGTTGGCAGATTTTAACAATGCGGTTTTTTAAAACACCATTCATTTTTTCACAAGCACCTTGGCTTTGCGGATGATAAACAGCTCCTAAACGTTGTTTAATTCCCAATTTTTGCAGAATTAGTCTTACTGTTTTATCCACGAACTCTTTCCCATTATCTGAGGATATGCGATCTGGGAGTCCCCACCTGCTTATAACCTCACGACACAAAAACTTGGCAACAGACTGAGCATCTTTCCGCTTAGTTGGACAGGCCTCAGGCCACCTTGAAAATCTATCCACAACAACTAACATGTATCTTTTACCTCCTACCGGTCTTATCATGTCAACAAAATCCACAACTAACTCACGCATAGGACCTGTTGGCGTTGGAATGTAACCGGGAGGAACCATCACACCCCTACGAACGTTGTTTTTTAGACAGATAGTACACCTGCCTATGACATAATCAATCTGTTCAAGCAAGTACAGTGCCCAAAAACCATATTCTTTCGTGATCTTTCTCCTAACCTCCCCCCTTGCAACATGGGCTAAACCATGTGCCTCCTGGATCATCAGACCCAGCAGGTCTGGGGGCGCTACCAGCAATCCTTCATGATTTCTCCACAGGCCAGTGGAATCTTGAGTGGCTCCTCTGTCTCTCCATAATTGTTTATCCATCGCAGAAGCAGCTTCTTGCATTGAGACAACATCCCTGAGCGTAATGTTATCCTCCAAGTCCACTTCATGGGTGACCAGAAGAACTTTGCCCAATTTGTTTGCTCCTGTTATCGCCTTTGCAGCCTCATCAGCTACTTTGTTACCTTGTGTGACCCTTGACATGTCCTTTTTGTGTGCTGCACACTTAGTCACTGAGATTTCCTTCGGCTTCATCATCGCATGCAACAATTTCATTATCTGGGCATGATGCTGTATCGGAGAACCATCTGTTTTCTTAAACCCCCGATTCTTCCACACCGATCCAAATAGGTGGCACACATTATGTGCATATGCCGAATCTGTATATATCGTCACCCGTTTGCCTTCAGCCAACAGACATGCTTCAGTCAGCCCCACTAGCTCAGCAAGCTGTGCAGATGCAGGTTGTGGTATTTCTTCTGCTTTTTCAACAACAAACTCCGTCCCCTGGGCTTTGACTACTGCATAACCAGCACTCAATGCATCATCCACACGATAGCAGGACCCATCAGTCCAATACTCCACATCCGACTCATGCAGTGGAAGAGCTTGTAAATCCGACCGGAGCTTCGAATATCTCTCCACTTCCTGAACACAATCATGTGGCTCCCCATCCTCTGGAGTCGGCAAGTTCTCAGCTGGATTTACTGTGACACACCTTACCAAGGTGACATCTTCCTGTTCTAAAAGCCTATGATAGTCTCTAAGCCTAGGCATAGTCAAAGTATATTTACCAAAATTCAGAAGATTTCTGAGACTATGGTGGGTAAGAATTGTTACAGGGTAACCCATAGTTACTGATGATGCTTTATCATACATTAGATAAACTCCTGCCATTGCTCTGTAGCACAGTGGTAACCCCATCTCCACTTCAGAATAGCCAGTAGAATAATAAGAAACAGGTTGAGGACTTGTCCCCGTACCTGTGGGCTGACAAAGAACTGCACATGCATATTTACCCCCAGTGGATGTAGACACATACAGCAAAAAGTTCTTAGAATAATCTGGCAATGCTAGCGCTGGTGCTTCCTGTAACCTCTGTTTAATCGTCTCAAATGCCACAAGACTTTCCTGCGTCCAGGTGAGATTGCAATGGAGTTGAGCATTCCCGGTTTCTTTGATCATAGCCCTCAAAGGCCCTGTTAGAGTGGCATAGTCCTCCACCCATGCTGAAGAATATCCCGCAATTCCAAGAAATGTCATCATCTCTCTGACTGTTCTGGGCTTCGGCGCCTTTCGAATGGCTTCCAAATGGTTGTCAGAGATGCCTCTGTGTCCCTGAGTTATTGTTTGACCCAGATACACCACCTTCTCCTGACAGAATTGCAACTTCTTCCGAGAAGCCTTGTGTCCTTTTTCTGCCAATAACTGCAACAATTTAATTGAATCTTTTTGGCACGTTTCCTTATCTGGTGAACAGATGACAATATCATCTACATACTGAATAACAGTACTTTTCAAAATCTGATTTAACCCTGCCAAATCATCCTTCAACACTTTATTGAAAATATGAGGGCTATGTTTGAATCCTTGAGGGAGCCTCTTATATTTGAAAGCCTGTCCTTTATATGTAAATCCAAACAACCCTTGACTTTCTTCACTTAGTGGAACACTAAAAAATGCTCCACACAAATCTAACACTGTGAAATGTGTAGCGTCTGGGGGAATTTGGGCCAACATAGTATGAGGATCGGGCACATCCGCCGAAAAGTCAGTCACCACTTCATTTACCTCTCTTAAATCATGTACCAAGCGATACGATTCATCTGGCTTCTTTAAAGGCAATATAGGTGTGTTTTCCTTCCCTCTGTGTCCCACAGAGAGAAGAGAGAGGAGGAAGGGCTCTCTCTCCACTCCTCTTCAAAAGGAGTAATCTAATTGGCTTTCTATGTGAGGCAACGCCTCTTGGACCCGCCTCCTAATTTTAGCAAGGGCTTCCAGTCTAACCTGGCTGTCAAAGGGTTAACATCGTCTCCAAACCCTATGGTCCAAACCTAGTGCATTTAATGCACAGACAGGCGCATCTCACCCGTGGGTGTTGTGGGTGCTGTGACACCCCTACTTTCACTAAAATGTACACTTTTTACTAGTGGAGTCATTAAAAGAAAACTTATCACTCAAGTAAGATTTATTAAGTGACAATTAAGCCAATCATATCTATTTGATTACAGTTGAAGCACGGTAAGGTTACATTTGCATTTAATCCTCCTGTCACTCATCACTGAGTCAGAGCTCAGAGCTCACACATGGAAACATGCTGCATGTAGCATCCTTCTGAAAGAGAGTAAGTCACCCAAACCGAGGTTTTTAAGATAAATCCACCTCACAAAACAGCATAAGTGTAACATTTTCTCCTCTTGGTTGTTATTTTAGCTGTATGTATTTACTCCCATAACTTTACGATGTAGCAGAAGTCCCCTTTGCAGTTTTTCTAAATAAAAGCACATTTTATGTGAAGACCGGAAATAAAGAGACTAAGGCGTAAGGCAATAAGAAAAGCAAAATAATGGCATCACAAAGAACCGTTTTGAATCTGGTTTCTAGAGCTGACTGGGTTACTCACAATGGATGTTCATAAAGTTAGTGTCTAATTATCTTTTGTAACTTTGTCTTGTTATATGATGTTTCAGCTAAACTTAATTATTGGACATTAAATGAAACAGAATGTGTTGATTTCCTAGAGGGTGGTAATATACTAGCACAGAACACACACACTTTTAAGATCACTGCTCCACCCCTGTGCACAGAGTCTATGCACACACAGAAATCAGCACAATATCCTCCCAATCAACAGCCAAATAGAAAAATATATTCTCTCCACCTATTTTAATGTGAACACACACATACGCACAAACAGACAGAAAGAGAAGTTCACACTCCAATCAGCCGGCAGTTCTAAACTTTATCAGGAATTTTTCTGTTCTTTTCTCTAATCTTGCTACCTGAATGGGTACAGACTATCCTCGCTGGTCTCTCCACTTCTTAAAAAACAGATACTATATACACTTATGCTATGTATAAACGTCCTTTATTAGGCTCATGTGTATTTATCAGATTAAACAAACATCCTCTGAGGGGCTCATAGATTTTTATCAAATTTAATATATAAAGTCCCCTGAAACAAAGGGCTCATAGGTTTTTAACACTGATGAAGATCAGATAAGTAAAAGTCCTCTGAAACAAAGGCTCATGTTTTTTATCACTGATGAAGCAAAAATGTCCCCTCTTATAAGTTACTAAATCGCCTTTTAACCAATCACCTGCTATATATGCCTATTTAATAATACATCTATTCTATTTATCAATCATACATATACAAGAACATTTCCGGATCAAATACACATCTTCACACCACACAGACCTCTCAAAACCATCCAAATCACAACACAAGAGACAAGACACAGACAGAGACAGAGCCTTTCAGCAGCCACACACACACAAACACTTCAGGCTGTATAGAGCTTGCGCCACACACATTCCAAGAACAGCTGCGCCTCAGCGAGTGCACACACATTTCAGTTCAGATTTTGAAGTCGACTCATTTATAATTTTCCTCTATCAAATTTTACTTCTGTCAAACTTTTAACAAATTGTCTTTTAACAAATTACTTCACACTGCATGCTTCAATGCACACTTTTTCCTTTACTCAGCGCTTTTTTCCCACTTTTCTCAAAACTCTTATCTTTATTCCTTATCTTCACTTTTCATCTTTTTACTTCTCATCTTTACACTTCTCATCTTTATTTCTTCTCTTTTATTTTCCTACATTATACGTTTATCATCTATTCAAATACCCTGGCCAGGGATCCCCTTTGTTTTATTTTTACTCAAATTTGACTACTTCTTAAAGCCAACTTTCACTTCAGTGTCTAATTTACACATGACTTACTGTTAAGAGGATACGGGCCCTGTCCTTGTTAAACTTGCATAGTTTTTTAGCTAACTGGTCTCGTTACTAGTTGCGCTTATGCTATCATTACCTTTCAACTTTATTCATCTCTTCTTCTCTTATTTATCTCTTCTTTATTTTATTCCCCTTTATCTATATACTTTTTAACTCAATAAACCCCAATTTAGACGGAGAATTACTCCAACATCAACACATCATTGCACTTCAGTTCTTTGACAGTGCGGCCAAAATTGCCGATAGACGACAGAAACAGCTCCGCAATATGTGCAGAAAAAAAAAAGAAAGAAACACTTACGAAGTGATGGAAATAATAAACAAGCTGTGGTCCCCTGCAGAAGGCCCCAACTGATCCTGTTCGTGACGCCAAAATTGATGTGGATTTCCTTGTTGTTGATATGTTTGATGATGAAGAAATTCGCCGTTGAGACTGACTTGCTTTCAAAGAGTATACTTTTATTTAAGCAAGAAACAGAATCACTGGTCACGTCTGACCAGGAGGATCAAGAAGCCAATAATGATCTCTCTCGAACACACAGAGACAATTGCTTATATGCATCCAAACATCCGCTTTTCGTCATGGGTCATAAAACATCACGTTACACAACCACATGTGGCAATACTCCTATACAATACCTCAATTTAAACATTCCACCTGAGGGGACTCCTAAATCTCCTTCAGATACTATCACAAGACGCACCCGTTGTAAACTTATATTATCTCTGTCCTAGTTACATCAGACACTTCATTTACATTAAAATATCCACATTATTTAAAATCTATGAACTCTGTTATGTATATATATTTTGAGTTCTTACATTACCTGAAATATTTCCAACAGTTGTCAAAGGCAAAAATCCTTCATTTTAGAGTCGTAATGGGGCGTGTCTCATTACGACTTTACTGTAAGTTATTCTGGTATTGTGAGAGACCTAATGCACTATTTTTTTGTATTATACTGTATATCAATATAAATGATCTCATCTTACTCTATTTCCCGCTTTAAAACAAATTAATATATCTTAAAAACACAACCATTTCCCTCTGAGGAACCCAGTTTGTCTGAACACTCGTTTGACCCATCGTCACCTGTCTTTTACCTGATTAGAGACACATCCAGACGTGGCAGAGAACATGAGCCTGACTTTAAAGGTCTCATATCCTCCTCCTCTTCTTCAGTTTAAATAAGTCTCAGAGCTCCTCAAAACATGTGTGTGAAGTTTCTTGTTCTAAATCCACTCTGATCCTGTATTTGATCATGTCTATAAACCCCTCTATTTCAGCCCTGCTCAGAACAGGCTGTTTCTGTGTCTGTACCTTTAAATATGTAAATGAGCTGTGTCTGACCACGCCCCCTCTCTGGAAGGGCTTGGGTGTACTCGGTCTTTCTCGCTCCATGTCCTATTGTTTACAGTGAGAAGGCAGACTCAGAGGGCAGAACAAACACCTAGCTGTGGGAGTGTCACCCACCTGGGGGAGGGGCTACTGCCCTTTGTGATGTCATGAAGGGAACATCTCCAAACGGCCTGTTAGAGCACACATTTTCTGAAAAGTGGAGCAGGCAGAAGACGGAGAGGATGGACTTTTCTCATCATTGGGGGGTTTGAAGACGGACTAGAGACACATGTTAGAGTTAGAGGAACATGGAGAAGAGGATTTTAAATAATGTTTGACCTTTAAACAAACATGTATATAATATAAACATGTTTAAAGTACCTCGGCCTGTCAAACCATTACAGTTTTTAACTCTCATTGATCGCTGAATTTCAATCGTTAATTGAAATGAATCTGTTTTCTAACCATATGATTGAAATTCCATTATTTAGCATTTAAGAACAGTTTCTGTTTTGTTTTTATTTTGAATGTTGTATGTTTGAATGTTTAGAGCCCGACCGATTAATCGGCCAGCAGATAATATCAGCCGATATCAGCAGATCCAGTGACTATCTCTATCGGCTAATTTTTTATATTACAAGATTTATTCACCAGTCTAACATCATTTAATTTGAGTTTCATTGTCTTACACTAGCAGTTCTGTCACCAGCAGGGGGCGCTATTTGGATTACAACAAGCACCATCACTCTGCAGAGTGTGGAGCGGTGATGTACGTACATGCTCAGTTTCTTTCCAGCTGAGTGACCATCTCGTCTTCATTATAAATCTCTCAAGTGTTTGGCGGCGGTGTTTGCATATACACCAACAACAACTGGTGCAACAACGGTGAGATAGTCTCAAGTCACTGCTCTCCTGATGTAGAACTACTGACTATAAAATGCAGGCCTTTTTATTTACCCCGGGAATTCACTGTTATGATCTTCACAGCAGTGTACATTCCTCCCAGTGCAAACTCCAGAGAAGCCCTGAATGTTTTATACCGCTCCATCAGTGAACTGCAATCTACACATCCAGAGGGAGTTTTCGTTGTGGCAGGGGACTTTAATCAGGCCAATATGAAAACTGTTTTTCCTCATTTCCATCAATATGTGGATTTTGCAACCAGGGGTGGGAGCACGCTGGACCTGGTCTACAGCAACATCAAGAAGGCATTCAAGGCTGCACCCCGCCCCCACCTTGGCTCCTCAGACCATCTCTCTGTGATGCTAATTCCAGCATACAAGCCCCTGCTGATCAGGAAAAAACCCACAGTGAAGCAGGTGAGGGCCTGGCCTGAGGGAGCTATGGAAGCATTACAGGACTGCTTTGAATGCACGGACTGGGACATGTTCAAGGCGGCTGCTACGGACAATCACCAGACGTGTGTGGAGGAGTATGCCGAGTCTGTGTCTGCATACATTCAGAAGTGCATGGAGGATGTTAGTGTGATCAAGAACATCTCCACACGGGCCAACGAGAAACCCTGGATGACTAGTGAGGTACGTGCAATGCTGAAAGCCCGGAACGACGCTTTTAAATCTGGTGACATGGAGGCACTAAAAACAGCCAGAGCCAACCTGAACCGTGCCATAAAGGTTGCAAAGCGTGCTCACAGTCAGAAAGTGCAGGACTTCTTCGAGGACCCCACGAACACCAGACGAATGTGGCAGGGCATCCAAGTCATCACAGACTATAAAGCTACTCCTCCCCACTGTGACAACAACATCAACTTTCTCAACGACCTCAACAACTACTTTGCAAGGTTTGAGGCACTCAACACCACTCCAGCGAGGAAATCTATTCCTCACTCCGATGAGCAGCCAATCAGCCTGGACACAGCTGATGTCCGGAGAACCCTGAGGAGAGTGAACACCCGGAAAGCAGCGGGCCCTGACGACATACCGGGACGGGTGCTGAAGGAATGTGCTGACCAGCTGGCTGGGGTTCTCACAGACATCTTCAACACCTCGCTGATCCAGGCTGTGGTACCTTCATGTTTAAAGACTGCTACAATTATACCAGTGCCTAAAAAATCCACAATCTCCTCGCTCAATGATTACCACCCTGTAGCACTAACCCCCATCATGCAGCATCTGGTGAGCAAACTGGCCCCCCTTGGTTTCAGCACCCCCCTATGTAACTGGCTACTTGACTTCCTCACAAACAGACCCCAGTCTGTGCGGGTGGGCGACAACACCTCCAGTGTCATCTCCCTGAGCACCGGCTCCCCTCAGGGCTGTGTCCTGAGTCCACTGCTGTTCACCCTGATGACCCATGACTGCTGCGTCAGGTCCACTACTAACCACATCGTGAAGTTTGCAGACGACACAACAGTAGTGGGCCTCATCCGTGACAACAACGACATGGACTACAGAGAGGAGGTGAAACATCTGGTTGACTGGTGCAGAACCAACAACCTGACCCTGAACGTCGATAAAACCAAAGAGGTCATCGTCGACTTCAGGAGGCGCCAGCCCAGCCACACACCACTCCTCATCAACGGCACAGCAGTGGAGAGAGTTAGCAGCACAAAGTTCCTGGGGGTGCAGATAACAGACACTCTGACCTGGTCCCTTCACACCTGAGCCGCAGCAGCGCATGCACTTTCTGCGTCGGATGAAGAGAGCACACCTCCCTCCTCCTATTCTCATCACCTTCTACAGAGGCACTATAGAGAGCATCATAACAAACTGCATCTCTGTCTGGTCCGGAGCCTGCAGTGCCTCCGACTGGAAGTCCCTGCAGAGAGTGGTGAGGACGGCGGAAAAGATCATTCAGACTCCACTTCCTCCCATCCAGGAGATCGCAAAGATCCGCTGTCTGACCAGGGCTCAGAAAATCAGCAGAGACACCTCCCACCCCCACCAAGGACTGTTTTCGCTGCTGGACTCTGGAAAGAGGTTCTGCAGCCTCCGAAGCAGAACTTCCAGGTTCTGTAACAGCTTCTTCCCACAGGCCATAAGACTTTTGAACAGGAAAAAATAATCCCTCCATTCCCCCTCAAACCCCCACACAGGACTACCTCACTGGACTGTAAAACACAATGTAACGTGTAATATATTTATCTGTATAGTATTTTTACTCATAGTTTTTCTTTTTATATCTATTTATGTCTGCACCTTATTTTTATTTTTATATGTAAATACATGCTGCTGTTTTTATCCTGCACTACAACGAGCCAAATGCAACGAAATTTCGTTCTTATCTGCTCTGTAAAGTACAAGTTTGAATGACAATAAAGAAAGTCTAAGTCTAAGTCTAAGTCTTGATAACTGAGAGATCAACACAATAAATATCTAAATCTATCTCTACAGATCTAAGACAGATATCGGCCGATATATCGGTATCAGCCCTAAAGACTCATATCGGTCGGCCCTAGTATTGTTAAAGACATTGTAGTTTGTTCAAAATGTGTGTTCTCTGTTGTAGTTCCTTGTCGTTCCAGTAGGGGGTGTTCAGGTGAAATCAAAGGGAGACGAGCAGCCTACCATGGAGGCACTCCGTTTTTTGACCGCCGTAGCGTGGACTGAACATTGAGCCTGTTGTGTTTGCATTCAAGTTATAGCAGATAAATGTTTGTAGATGAACGGAGGCTTTGCGTTAACAGACGAGGTCAGATTAAACCCGTTTGAGCGGGATTGCACGGATGTTGTTGACCGAGTTATTGGCACGCCACACGGAGGACGACGCGTCAATAAAGAAAGTATGGGAGGCTGTCAGCCCCTCAGAGGATCATAGGCTTTTTGATTGATAAAAATCAAGTCACTGCAGGTATTAAACTTATGGTTCCTAACTTGGTCTCACTGGATTTCCTCCCTCATTAAATAAGAAGACTGTTCACGTCTCTTTGAATCCTGTTCTCCTTGTTTTGGTTGCTTTGGTTTCACTCAAACTTTGACATACAGACTGAAGACCTGACTGAGCTCTTCATGCAGAAAGAGCTCCAGACAGAGATGTAGTGGAACTAATGACAACAAGATTGTCTTAGAGATTTCACTTCAAGCTGCAGCAAGAGAAATGACACTGTTTTCTGCGTTCCTGCTCTGAAGAAGCTCCGCCCCCTCACCTGTCTCACCTGAGACAAACCAGGAAACAGGCTGTTATTCTGCCTCACTCTGAAGAGACACACACACTGACAGACGGACCGACCTGCAGACACAAACCAGCACGACTTCCACTGAGAGAGGACAGGAGGAGGAGGAGGGAATACTGGGAGTACTTGTTATACTGGGATACTGGGAATACAAACACTTCAACCTGCTGCTGAATCCACAAACTGAACGAGAGTTTCAAAGAAAAACAATCAAAGTGAGAGAAACTTTCAGGGACGGGGAGTGGCTTCCTGTTTTCTTCTGCTGCGTGTTTTGACTCTGAGATAAAATGGCGTCCAAGTTAAAAGAAGATCTGAGCTGTCCGATCTGCCACAGTTTTGTGCAGGAGAGAGATCAGAGCGCTTCAGAGGATCTCTGCAGTCTGCACTCTGAGAAACTCAAACTCTTCTGTCTGGACCATCAGGAGCCGGTGTGTCTCGTCTGCAGAGATTCAGAAAAACACTCTGAGCACAGATTCAGACCCATCGATGAAGCTGCTCGACAACACAAGAAGAAACTTCAGGAAACTCTGGAGCCGGTAAAGAAGAAGTTAAATGTTTTTAAAGAAGTTAAAGTGAAGTTTGATCAAACAGCAGAACACATTCAGGTCCAGGCCCGACACACAGAGAGGCAGATTAAGGAGCAGTTTAAGAAGCTTCACCAGTTTCTAGAAGACGAAGAGGAGGTCAGGCTGTGTGCACTGAGGGAGGAAGAGGAGCAGAAGAGTCAGAGGATGAAGGAGGAGATGGAGGCTCTGAGCAGAGAGATAGCAGCTCTTTCACACACAGTCAGAGACACAGAGGACGAGCTGAGAGCTGAAGACGTCTCATTCCTGAAAAACTACAAGGCTGCAGTGGAAAGAGTCCAGCAGCGCCCCCTGCTGGAGGATCCACAGCTGCCCTCAGGAGCTCTGATAGACCAGGCCAAACACCTGGGCAACCTGAGCTTCAACATCTGGAACAAGATGAAGGACATGGTCTCCTACAGTCCGGTCATTCTGGACCCAAACACTGCTCGTCCAGTCCTCATCCTGTCTGAAGATCTGACCTGTGTGACACGAGGAGAGAGACAGCAGCTTCCTGATAATCCAGAGAGGTTTGATCATCACTGGTCTGTCCTGGGCTCTGAGGGCTTTAACTCAGGGACTCACAGCTGGAACGTCCAGGTTGGAGACAATACGTACTGGTTACTGGGTGTGTTAGCAGAGTCTGTAAAGAGGAAGGGAGACAAACTGTCTGGATTTTGGTTTGTATGGTTCTATGGTGGTGAATACAGAGCACTCTCCTCATCACATCCAGTCACTGTTCTCTCAGTGAAGAAGAAGTCTCAGAGGATCAGAGTGAATCTGGACTGTAACAGAGGAGAGCTGTCGTTCTCTGATCCTGATACTAACACACACATACACACCTACACACACACTTTCACTGAGAGGATGTTTCCATTCATTAGCACTGGTGATAAACTAAAGATTTTACCAGAGAAGATCTCTGTGACTGTGGAACACTAATACATGATGATGATGATGTTCTGAATCTTCGTCTCTGATTCTCTTAGGGTTGTGTGACTGCGTTGTCATGGTGATGATGTTGATGGTGATTTGTGTGTGTGTGTGTGTGTGTGTGTGTGTGGGGGGGGGTTCATTATGAAATGTGTTGGTGTATGAAGAGGATCAAATGTAAACTGTTTTGAAGTGACATACTAAGAGGAACTTGATTTTGTGTATAGCATCTTGTGTTTAGGGGCAGCTGTGTTGGTTAGTTTAGACTTTTTACTCCGTATGGAGCTCCTATCTGACCTCCTGAACGTTATTTGGGCTGGTTCATGTTTACCTCATGTTCTTACTGTACTGTGCTGTCTGACGTTGGCTGGATATCTGAATATTTACTCAATTCTCAGTTAATGTGACTGAAAAGTTCCCACGAGGGATTCATATGAATGACCAAACCTGAAAATCAAATATTCATTCATCCAGTCAAACTGTCTGTTACACTGAAAATGTGTATCAAGCTGTTGGGTTTGATAGCATACATAAACAAACTGAAGCTCACCTATCTCACCAGTTTCCTGTGTTTGAGCTGTTTGAAGGGGGGCTTTATTTGATCGTTTTTAAGCTCTGTGTCCCAAGTCCACACAAATATCTATAAAACACTAAAGCCCCGTTTCCACCAGATCTACAGGGTCTAAATGTAGTTCTGGGGTAGAAGATCTACCCTGAAAAAAACCCTACTAGGGGTTATGTACTTTGTAAAGGTCCAGGGACTTTTGAGAACTGGGCATGCAGCCCCTGCAGAGCTGAATGTAACAAAAGAAACTTTTCAGACTAAGCATGATTTAAACAAATGAACTAAACTAAAAATACAAATAAATAGAAAAACAACAACAAAGAGTCAGAGGTTTAATCTGGATTTAAAACCTTTGAAGTGTTTTATCTCTTAAACTTGTTTAGTTTTTATTTAGTTAGTATTTTAAGTTATTCACTCATTTATGAAGATAAAAAAACTTCTACAGAAAGAATCAAATTGTTTTTATAAAATAATGAGGGACTTGTTCTTTTTCTTTTTTTATTCTCCATTAAAATATATTTTTGATTATATTATATTCTAATTTTGGTGACTGTTAATCTTTTTCAGAAATACAATTTCAAAATGGTTTTTATGTAAGTGTGAACTAAACCATATACCGTTGTTTCGTATGAAGCCCTCGATGGAGGCCCAAACCACTTTCACATCTGTGACACTATTTTTGTTCGAAGCTATAAATTCAGCCAATTCTGTTCTCAATTGTGTAATACATTCCTGTGAATGAGTTGAACCTCCATCTAGTAGCCCTATTTTTTATATTCCCATAATTAAAAGTGGAAATGGATGGATTGTGAGCTGATAAATGTCTGGGCAAAAATTCTATTAATTGTACCGAAGGCAGCAAACCAGAGGATAGAAGGATGTAATCTATTGAAGAGAAGGTTTCATGTCTTGTAGAAAAGAAGGTATAGTCTTTAGCAGATGAGTTATGTACCCTCCACACATCAGCTAGATTTACGTCTGATACAAAGAGTGCTTTGGATGCAGCTTGTTGAGAACCTGATATAGTTGTGGAAGATTTAAGAGAGAGGTAAAAGAAGAGATAAAAGTTCTTCACTTTCATCACGCTAACTTCCTGGTGGAGCGGCTCCTCAGTGTTCATCATTCAATCAAACAGAGACTGCAGGTGATAGGCTGATTCTGTTTCACATCTTCTGACCATATTTGGACGAGAGGATGGTGACACATAGCAACAACTTTATTCTGATTGACAGGTCACCATGGTGACAATCACAGGTAGCCCCTCCCTAAACCCCTCTGGTTTATGGTCTTTTGGACTTTAAATGAGACCATAATTTACTACATGAACATCATCGCCATCTTTATTTTTTATAACTAGAAGTGACCATATATGGACAAGTGGGTGGAGCCGCAGAGGGGCGAGGGAAATCACTTCAAGGCAAACGACTCCACCCACTTGTCCAAATATGGTCACTTAAACAAAATGTTCCTACTGACAACATGAACTGTCAGAGTGTAGTCAGTCAGTGGTCCAGATGGATTGTGGGTAATGTAGTCTTAATTGCTCAGACTTTGAAGCTGCTGGATTTGGTTCCTCTTCTTCGTTGGTTTGTTGGAGTCAGCAACTGTGAGCGTGAAATCAGAGACGCCCGGCTCATCACAGGTGACCTTGGAACCTGCGTTAACCAGTTTGTCTGCTGCGGCGGCATCGCCCGCGTCCACCTCTGCGTCCTCGGTGTGAGTGGCGGTGGTGGCGTTTCCTCGACCGCAGCAACCCTGACAGTATTTTTCCCGTACAGCTTCCTCTCGTACCGCAGCAGCTGCTCCCAGAAGCCAGCGTTCAGACGCACGTACGGCCGACTCTCCTGAACCCAGCGGTGCGCCTGGCACAGAGTCACTGCTCTGAAACGCATCAAGTATGCCATCACCAGCGCCGGGGAGCGGCTCATGCCTGCGGCACAGTGCACCAGAGTGCCACCTGCATGGTTTCCATGGATACGCTCAGCCACCCGGTCAAAGTGGTCTCCAAGGCGAGCGCTGGGCAGGTCCGACACGGGAACCCGCACAAACTCCACCCCTGGGTATGCGGGGCAGGCGTGGTTAATGGTGGCGTTGACGATCAGCGTGATGCCTTTCTGTGACATCAGCGAGGCGTTGAGTGGGGCGTCGGCCCCTCCCAGGAACAGCGTGGGGGTGATCTGAGAGACAGACATGATCTGTCAGAAAACACACGTTAGTGTTGATTTACTCCTGAAACAAACTGAGCACAGGTGAGACCACAGACACCTGGACAGGGTTAGCCTAGCATAGCATAAACAATAAATCCCATAGCTTAGTCAAACATAAAGACCAGAAGCATGGTGACTCTGTTAGCCTAGCTTAGCATAAAGACTTGAAGCAAGCTGAATCTGTTAGCCTAGCTTAGCATAAAGACTAGAAGCAGGCTCAATCTGTTAGCCTAGCATAGCATAAACAATAAATCCCATAGCTTAGTCAAACATAAAGACCAGAAGCATGGTGACTCTGTTAGCCTAGCTTAGCATAAAGACTTGAAGCAGGCTCAATCTGTTAGCCTAGCTTAGCATAAAGACTAGAAGCAGGCTCAATCTGTTAGCCTAGCTTAGCATAAAGACTTGAAGCAGGCTGAATCTGTTAGTCTATCTACAGTATGAACAAAGAATACAATCATTTAGCCTAGCTTAGCATAAACACTAGAATCAGAGGGAATTTCTTAGCCTAGCTACGCGTAAAGACTAGAAGCAGGCTTAATCTGTTAGCCTAGCTTAGCATAAAGACTGGAAGCAGGCTGAATCTGTTAGCCTAGCTTAGCATAAAGACTGGAAGCAGGCTCAATCTGTTAGCCTAGCTTAGCATAAAGACTAGTAGCAGGTTAAACATGTTTGTCTGAGCTTAAAGCTTAGAAACATGGTGAATCTGTTAGCCTAGCTTAGCATGAGCATAAAAACATCCCTCACTGTGTTTGATCAGTTTTAGTTTGTGCTCAGCTAGGTCTCCATCTGTCACTGCTGCTGGAAACACAACAACACACAACAACAACACAACAATAAACAACGACAAACAACATCACAACAACACAACAATAAACAACAACAAACAACAATACAAAACATCACAACAACAACACAACAATAAACAACAACACACAACATCACAACAACAACACAACAATAAACAACGACAAACAACAACACACAACATCACAACAATACACAACAATAAACAACATCACCACAACAACACACAACAATACACAACAACAACACACAACAATACACAACAACACACAATATCACAACAACAACATCACCACAACAACACACAACAATAAACACAACACATCACACAACAACACACAACATCATAACAATACACAACAACACAACAATAAACAACACACAACATCACAATAATACACAACACACAACAACACAACAACACACAAAACATCATAACAACACACAACATCACAATAATACAATACATCACAATAATACACAACAACACAACAATACACAACACACATCACAATAATACACAACACACAACATCACAACAATACACAACACCACAATAATACACAACAATACACAACACACAACATCACAACAACACACAACAATAAACACAACAACACACAACATCATAACAATACAACACACAACACCACAATAATACACAACACCACAACAACACAACACACAACATCACAACACCACAACAATACACAACATCACAACAACACACAACACACACAACATCACAACAATACACAACACACAACACCACAACACACAACATCACAACAACAACAACACACAACAATAAACACAACATCACAACAACACACAACAATACACAAAACATCATAACAACACATAACACACAACATCATAACAATACAATACACAACATCACAATAATACACAACACCACAACACAACAACACACAACACCACAACAATACACAACATCACAATAATACACAACACACAACATCACAACAATACACAACACACAACATCACAATAATACACAACACACAACATCACAACAACAAACAACACAACAATAAACACAACAATAAACACAACATCACAACAACACAACAATACACAAAACAATACACAAAACATCATAACAACACACAACATCATAACAATACAATACACAACATCACAATAATACACAACACACAACAACACACAACATCACAATAATACACAACACACAACATCACAACAACAAACAACACAACAATAAACACAACAATAAACACAACATCACAACAACACAACAATACACAAAACATCATAACAACACACAACATCACAACACCACAACAATACACAACATCACAACAACACACAACACACACAACATCACAACAATACACAACACACAACACCACAACACACAACATCACAACACACAACATCACAACAACAACAACACACAACAATAAACACAACATCACAACAACACACACAACATCACAACAACACACAACAATACACAAAACATCATAACAACACATAACACACAACATCATAACAATACAATACACAACATCACAATAATACACAACACCACAACACAACAACACACAACACCACAACAATACACAACAATACACAACACACAACATCACAATAATACACAACACACAACATCACAACAACAAACAACACAACAATAAACACAACAATAAACACAACATCACAACAACACAACAATACACAAAACATCATAACAACACACAACATCATAACAATACAATACACAACATCACAATAATACACAACACACAACAACACACAACATCACAATAATACACAACACACAACATCACAACAACAAACAACACAACAATAAACACAACAATAAACACAACATCACAACAACACAACAATACACAAAACATCATAACAACACACAACATCATAACAATACAATACACAACATCACAATAATACACAACACACAACAACACAACAATACACAACACACAACATCACAATATTACACAACACAATACACAACAATACACAACATCACAACAACACAACAACAAAATACACAACAACAAACAACAACATCACACAACAACAATACACAACATCACACAACACCACACAACAACACAACAACAAACAATAAACAACAACACACAACAACACAACAATAAACAACAACACAACAACACACAACATCACACAACACACAACAACAATAAACAACAACACAACAACACAACAATACACAACATAACACACCACCAGGGTTGGGAAGTAACGGATTACATGTAACGACGTTACGTATTTAAAATACAAAATAACTGTGTTCCGTTATAGTTACAGTTTAAATTGGTGTATTCTGAATACAGTTACTTTCTCAAAAAAGGATTACTTGTAGGGATTACTTCACGGCACTACACGCAGGTAGCAGGTGGCTCTATGTGCGCAGGTACGCTGCAAGTCAATGTGCGAGAGCACTTTCCACACAATGACAATGGCAGAGGATGAGACAAACGACCAGGAGGAGGACAAACATGCATTGTTGACATGGAAATTCAGAGAACATTTTACCTACAAACCTGGTCAAGAAGGCCCCAACATCACAGTGTTTCCATCTTTCAAATGACAGAAGAATAAATGTCATGCCTTTATTTTTTAATTTGATTCAGTATTCTAATCGTTAAGGAAGAGAAACACCGTGATTAAACTACAGGCTGTTGTTGCCAAAGAAAACTGAACATCCACAGCCTCTGCATTCTATAGAATTTCAACATTTACATCTTCCTATTTCCCTCTTTTCACCAACATTATATGTTAAACTGGGATTTCCTTTTTCTCGGGCTGTGCGTCTCTCCTCCAGCTCGCCCCCTGCGGTGCGCTCCTCTCCATAATGCGCTCGTCTCCTCCCTCTAAAGCTGCTGATACTCTGTAGGACGCTCTGATTGGGGGACCTCACCACTGTTTGTACCCCCGTCTTCAATACCTCTTTCCAGATCATTTATGTCCGATCAGACGCAGCGCTGACCAGCTGTCTGCTGCACAACAACAGGGAGTGTAGAGCGCCCGGTCCACAGAGGACACAGCTCACACCTCCTGCTCAATGTATGACACTTCATTCTTAAGATGAAGAAAAGAGAGGCCCTGTTTAATGCCCAGGTTTTCTTATAACCACATGTTCTTTGTAACATTCAGATTTATCTCCTATAACTCTAAAGTATTGTGTGTTTATTTGCCTCTCTCTCTAATACCTGTTTTGCGCTTGCAGTCGTCCTGCTTTCTGTCCAAACTCTCCGTGATGTAAACCAGTAGAACAACCTAACTTAAATAGCTCCGCCTCCACAAGGTTTGCACCTGGTGTCATTCACGCAAATTTTCTTAGTAGATCACCCGCAAAACGCCCACCAACCAAACATGCAAACTTTTGGAGTGAACACACAATTTAGTACTCTTTACTTGGGAGCTCAGTGAATCAGTCCCTGAGAGTTTAACAAGTGGCAAAATGAATGATGGAGGAAAGCACATTTGGCAGAATTAAAAACAATCCACTCTCGGTGGACCTCTTCTGTTGTACATGCCAGCAGCCTGCCATTTAGTCCATTAATGTATTGGCACCACGAGGTTGCAGGACAAAATTGACCACATTTGTGTTTTGTGTACTTTTTCTCTGAAGACAGTAATTAGATCGTTCTCCAAAGCATGTGTTAACTAAATTCACTGTTCCAGATAAACACGCTCAGCTAGACGATTTTGAAGTGAGCTAAAAGTAATCCAAAAGTATTTAGAATACATTACTTTACTTGAGTAATCCAAGGGAACACATTACAGATTACATTTTAGGACATGTAATCAGTAATCTGTAGGGGAACACATTTAAAAAGTAACCCTCCCAACACTGCACACCACACTACAGCTTTAATTCAACTCTTTGTGCTAAGCTAGGCTAACAGAGTCTCAGAGTGAAATGTTGAAACCTGTATGTGTGTGTGTGTGTGTGTGTGTGTGTGTGTGTGTGTGTGTGTGTGTGTGTGTGTGTGTGTGTGTGTGTGTGTGTGTTACCTGCTGCTGGCTCTTCCTTCAGTTAAGCTTTGGTTGTTTCTCTGATCGCTGCACTGAATGAACACACACACACACACACACACACACACACACACACACACACACACACACACACACACACACACACACACACACACACACACACACACACACACACACACACACACACACACACACACACACACACACACACACACACACACACACGCACACACACACACACACACACACGCCTTAGAAGGCTGTATGTCAGTCATTCAGCCAATGAACTGAAGGGTTAATTTTAGTCCCACAGCTGAAAAGTCGACCCGTCACGTGACTTCAAACATGAAACAGCTGAGCCTCA
>NC_089198.1:704053-706553 GCF_963930695.1 Labrus bergylta | reverse complement strand
CTGTTTCATATTTACTCTCAATGTGTTTCAATGTTTTTCACCTTTGTTTATTGTTGTTACAGTACGATGATGTCACGATTAACCCTTTGATGACCTTCTTTAAGCTGGAATCCTTCAGCCCATATTACTCTCCAATCAAACTCAACTCACCTGGTGCTGCATATACGGGGGCCCCTGCATGTTTCCTGGAGCCCCTGCATGTTTCCATGGGTCCTTGCATGTTTCCATGGGGTCCTTGCATGTTTGCCTGGGGTCCTTGCATGTTAGCCGGGGCCCCTGCATGTTCCCTGTGGGCCCGTGCATCCCTCCAGGGGGCCCCTGCATGTTGCCCATCCCATAGTTGTTGCCATGTGTCCTGGGTGGAGGCCCCATCATCCCACCCTGCATGGGACCTGAGGGCCCATCATGTTCCCCTGTGGGCCCATCATGCCTCCTGAGGTGGAGGTCCCTGAGGGTCCCTTGGACCATTCCCCGAGGCGGGGGCCCCATCATTCCACTGGGAGGCCCCTGCATCCCTCTGGGTCCCCATTCCATGAGGCCCTTGGGACCCATGTTTCTGGGAGTGCTGGATGTCTCTGCATACCTTGGGGTCCTTGCATGTCTGGTGGCCCCATCATGCCCTGAGGGGGCCCTTGGTGAGGCTGGGGTCCAGATGGAGGCCCATCTGTCCAGGGGGCATGAAAGGAGGCTGCATACCTCCGGGGCCCATGGGGGGCCCCATGTTGTTGGGCATCTTGCTGAGGAGGCATGTTGGGAGGGAAAGCCCTGCTGGCCAGGAGGCATCGGGCCCCCCAGGACCTCTGGGCCGGGGAAAGGGGGCATGGGGCCTTGTCCCTGTGGGGGGCCCATGTTCCCGTCAGTGTTCATCCGGTCCATCTTCATCTGCTGCAAAAGAAGAAACACACAGGTTGTTACTATGGAAACCAAAGGTGTTTGTTGTTAGGGATTCTGTCAGGATGGTTAGTGAAGGTGTGCTGTATTCTGTTTCCATGACAACAGTGGATTGTGTGCACACACACACCTCCAGCAGCATGGGGTTGGTGTACTGCAGCGCGGCCATCCCTGCTCCAGCTCCGCCTGACTCTTCTTCTTCGAGTCCGTTTTCTGCTCACCTTCCGCTCTTTGGGGTCTCCACCAGGGGGCATCATGGGTACTTTATTATCTGCCCAGGCCTGTGAGAGTATGAAGAGTTTAGCGCATATTAACCATATATTCACTCAGATGTACGTCCAGGTGTTCATCAGGTGACTTTACCTGTTGGAACTGTGCCGGGGATAGGTTTGGCGTACGGTACTTTCTTCTGAGGGACCTTCTTAGTGTCTTTCCCCATGACCTCGTCCATGCCCCAGTCCAGACCCGGATCGACATCTCCACCTCAGGAGCCACCTCCTTACCTGCAGAGGACAGGTACACTGGGTCAAATCAGAGCTACACCAGAGCAACACCTGAGTTACACCTGAGCTACACGTGAGCAACACCTGAGTTACACCTGAGCTACACGTGAGCTACACCCGAGTTACACCTGAACTACACCTGAGCACACCTGAGTTACACCTGAACTACACCTGAGTTACACCTGAGCTACACCTGAACTACACCTGAGTTACACCTGAGTTACACCTGAGCTACACCTGAGCTACACCTGTGATACACCTGAGCTACACCTGAACTACAGCTGAGCTACACCTGAACCACACCTGAACTACACCTGAGTTACACCTGAGCTACACCTGAATTACACCTGAGTTACACCTGAGCTACACCTGAGCTACACCTGTGATACACCTGAGCTACACCTGAACTACAGCTGAGCTACACCTGAACCACACCTGAACTACACCTGAGTTACACCTGAGCTACACCGAATTACACCTGAGTTACACCTGAGCTACACCTGAGCTACACTGTGATACACCTGAGCTACACCTGAACTACAGCTGAGCTACACCTGAACTACACCTGAACTAAACCTGAACTACAGCTGAGTTACACTGAACTACACCTGAACTAACCTGAACTACACCTGAGTTACACCTGAACTACACCTGAACTAAACCTGAACTACACCTGAGTTACACCTGAACTACACCTGAACTAAACCTGAACTACACCCTGAACTAAAACCTGAACTACAGCTGAGTTACACCTGTGATACACCTGAGTTACAACCTGAGCTACACCTGAGTTACACCTGAACTACACCTGAACTAACCTGAACTACACCTGAAGCTACACCTGAACTACACCTGAACTAAACCTGAACTACAGCTGAGTTACACCTGAACTACACCTGAACAAACCTGAACTACAGCTGAGTTACACCTGAACTACACCTGAACTAAACCTGAACTACACCTGAACTAAACCTGAACTACAGCTGAGTTACACCTGTGATACACCTGAGCTACACCTGAGTTACACCTGAACTAAACCTGAACTACAGCTGAGTTACACCTGAGGTACACCTGAGCTACACCTGAATTACACCTGAGTTACACCT